>NC_134796.1:909540-972040 GCF_046742065.1 Oratosquilla oratoria | reverse complement strand
CAAGAGTAGTAGAACTTGCGTTAGAATCAGAAATGGAGAGCGAGTGGTTTGAGGTAAAGGTGGGACTTTGCCAGGGATGTGTTATGTAGCCTCGGCTGTTCAATTTATATATGCATGGGGTGGTGCGAGAGGTAAATGCAAGGGTAATAGGTCGGGGATTGGAGACGGTTATAGAGAATGGAGAAAAGTGGGAGATAAGCCAGCTGTTGTTTGCGGATGACATTGCATTTGTAGCAGGATCAGAGGAGGGATTAAGGAAGCTAGTGACAGTTTGGGAGGGTGTGCGAAAGGAAGTTAAAGATAAATGTGGGTAAAAGTAAGGTGATGTGATGTACAAGGGGTGAAAGTGGCAGCAGACTGGAAATGAGTATTAAGGGAGAGAGACTGGAGGAAGTGGATAGTTTAAGATACTTGGGTGCAAATGTCATGGGAAAGTGAGGAGTGCAAGTGGAGGTAGAAGGTAGATTGGGAGAAGCAAGCAAATGCCTTAGGGGATTAAAAAGTGTAATCCAATATTCCTCACACAGATACAGAACCCATAGCCTATACATACCTCTGGTAATTAACAATGTGTGTGTGAATCATTGCTGCAAACAACTGGAGGAACTTCCCAGGAGTATCTGGTGCTATGAGATCTTTTGCTTTCTTCAGGTATGACTGATCTGCACCTAGTAAGGCCTGGATGATCCCAATAAACCTGCATATGTTAAACAAAACACATCAGATACAGGCATTAATCAAAAATACAAAAACAATACCACTACCACATGTACATTGAATATACTGAACAGTATATGACTTTTTTTTAAGATTATGATATACATTGTTCCTGATTAATCCTTCCACTCCACCATGGATTTTTCCCACCTAAATAAAGTGGCCTTGGTGTAACTAGAATCTATATACATACATATACATATAGATAAAGTTAAGAGAGATTAGTACAAAAAGTGTGGAAGGCAGAGGTGGAAGGAGTAAACAGGAAGGGGCAACCAAGGATGAGATGAATGGATAGGGTAGATAGGGTTGATGAAAGAGTATTGGGATGGTTTGGACACATGGAAAGAATGAGTGAAGAAAGATTAGTAAAAGAGGTGTGGAAGGCAGAGGTGGAAGGAGTGAATATGAGGGGGCATCCTAGGATGAGATGGATGGATGGGGTAAAAGGGGCATGACAAAAGAGAGGTATGTCTGTTGAGGAAGGATGGGAGAGGACAGAAGATAGGGGTGTATGGAGAAGGGTTATGTGTGGATGATGCTGTGATGCATGAGGGGGAGTGGGTGGGAGATAGGGGGTGAGGAAGTATGTATGAGAAATAATTTGACGAAGCCCGAAGGGATTTCTCCCCATCTTCTCCTTTTCTGCATGGGGGGGGGGGTCGCCGAATTAATGAATCGGTCTTGCTGTGGATGTTCTGTGTCTTGCAATACTGTTTCTGACCCAGGGCAGTGGACAGGATACAGGGATGACCCATGATCCAGGAGGTGCCAAGATGAGAGGGAGGGAGGGTGGAGGGGAGTGGAATATGTAGGGGATGGAATGGGTGGGAGTGGTTTCTATGCCTTTTTCTTTTTGGCTACCCCCCCGAGTAAGGGGGAAAAAAGCCTTTGGTGTATGTATATATGTATGTATGTAAAAGGGGCAGTGAGAAAGAGAGGGATGTCTGTTGAGGAAGGAAAGGAGAAGACGGAAGATAGGGGTGAATAGAGGGTGGTTGATGCTGTGATGAATGAAAGGGAGTGGGTGGGGGATGGGAGGGCTTAGGGAATGGTTATGTGTGGATGATATTTTGATGTAGCCCAAAGAGATTTCTCCCCATCTTTTCTTTTTCTGCACAGAATGAAGTGGCCTTGCTGTGGATGTGCTGTGTCTTGCTGCCTTGCTTTTAAAATAGGGCAATGGGCAAGATGCTGGGATGACCCGTCATCCATGAGGAGCCAATAAAAGAGGGAGGGAAGGTGGGAGGGGTGGTGAATGGGAGTGGAGTATGTGGGGATCAAATGGGTAGGAGTGGAATTATGCCTTTTGACTTTGGCTACCTCCTTTGTATGGGGGAAAAGCCCTTGGTATATGTATGTATATATATGTACAGGTATGTACAGGTATGTATGTATGTATGTATGTATGTATGTATGTATGTATATATGTATGTATATATAAACTGTATACAAATATATATATATATATATATATATATATATATATATATATATATATATATATCACAACCAGTAACTGAAATAACCTTGAGATATATTCAGCCATTTTGCTGTTGAGGTTTCCCTCCGATGAATAAAATCGTCTCTTTTCTCAACTTTTCAGCCACAATCTGTTCTGCACAGTTATAAAACATAATGAAAGCATTGACAAAGATTTTTGCATTAAGACAAAGCTATGCCATACTTGGTATCGGAGACAAGATCCTCAGGTTCAGGAAAGAACAACGGTGTCACATGATGAAGGCAGTGAATGGCTGCTGTGTAGTGACCACGTGTCACCAGAAGATGTAGTGTTTCAAGGCCTCGACCACAAAACTGACCATGGAAAAAAATATATATATATATATATATATATATATATATACATACATACATAAATATACCAAGGCTTTTTTCCCCTTACAAGGGAGGTAGCCAAAAAGGAAAAGGCATAAAATCATTCCCACCCATTCCATCCCTGAATACACACCACACCCCTCCACCCTCCCTCTTATCTTAGCACCTCCCGGAATATATATATTAATAAATTAATTAATTAACCTATCTATATTTCTATATATCAATGCCTCAGCCACAAATCCAGCAAGGAACAAAAAACATTAAATATATAAATTAATGAATAAATAAATGAACCTATCCAAATATGTATATACCAAAGCCTCAACCACAAAACTGGCATACATACATACATATACCAAAGGCTTTTTTCCCTTTATAAGGGAGGTAGCCAAAAAACAAAGGCATAAAATTCACTCCCACCCATTCCATCCCCACATACTCCACTTCCATCCATCTCCCTCCCTCCCTCTTATCTTAGCTCCTCCTGGATAACAGGTTATCCCTGCATCTCATCCATTGCCCTGGGTCAGAACAGGTTATCCCTGCATCTCATCCATTGCCCTGGGTCAGAAGCAATGTCACATGACAACAGTACATCCACAGCTAGGCTACTTCATTAAATCTGTGACCCTCCCTCTCCATACCCTCATGCAGAAATGGAGAAGACCGGGAGAAATCCCTTCAGGCTGCATCAATTTATTTTTTCCACATACTCCCTCACCCCCCATCCCCCACCCATGGCAGGGGCCATAAATATAATGATCAATGAAAAGATATATCAACCTATCTATATGTGTATATACCAAGGCCTCAACCACAAAACTGGCAGGGGACAAGAAATAAGAAATATATAAATCCATGACTAAGTAAGTGAGCCTATATACATCTACATATTAAGGCCTCAATCACAGAACTGGAAAGACAAAATATAATAAATGTACAAATTAATGAATAAATGAGCAAATAACTATATAAATGAATAAATAAGTTGATAGATAAACAAGCCATTTGGAAAGTTTGCTAGTGCATGAGCCCCTGTTAGAGATGATGGCTCTTAATGGGGCACCTCTTTTATGCAACTTAGGGAGACCATAAAAATAAGGCTGTAGAATGGGTTCTAACCGTTCTCCTGTTCTGGCCAATCTTTACAATGAAAATTTTGAGTATTCTTCTTACATACATACATACATATACCAAGGCTTTTTCCCCCTTCCAAGGGAGGTAGCCAAAAAGGGAAAGGCATAAAAACACTCCCACCCATTTCATCCCCACATACACTCCACACCCCTCCCACCCTTCCTCTCATCTGAGCACCTCCTGGATGACGGGTCATCCCTGCACCCTGCCCACCGCCCTGGGTCAGAAGCAGTGTCGCAAGACACAGCACATCCACAGCAAGGCCGCTTCATTTAATCGGCGACCCCCCCTCTCCGTCCCCCCTTGTATATAAGGAGAGGACGGGGAGAAATCCCTTCGGGCTGCATCAAAATTTACTCACACATACTACCCCACCCCCCGCCCATTCCTCCTCATGCAATCACATCATCATCCATATACAACCATTATCCACTCAACTCTGTCTTCCGTCCTCTCCCTTCCTTCCTCAACAGACATTCCCCTCTTCCCCAAAGCCCCCTTCACCCCATCCATCCACCTCATCCTAGGACGTCCCCTCATGTTCACTCCCTCCACATCTGCCTTCCATACCTCTTTTACTAGTATTCTTCTTCCAACGATAAAACCCCCAGGTATGATTTGATTCAGATATGTTGATGATATTTTCACCCTTTAGGATGAGGGTTGGGATCATTTTGATGTTTTTCCAGGAAAACTTAATCAGTTAGCTACTAATATAAATTTCAAAGTGGGATGGGAAAATATGTCAAAATTTCATTTTTGATACTTTAATCATGAGGAATGGGAATAGGCTTGCCTTTATTGTTTTTAGAAAGCACACCCATTCAGGAAGTTACCTTCACTCTTTTAGTCATCACCCAGATCATATTAAAAGGAGCGTTGCTTTGGGCCTTTTTGTCCGTGATTTCAGGAACTGGAGCCCAACCCCCCCCCCCCATCTTTTAGAACATGAATAAATTTCTATCAGGTTCCATATATACATATACCAAAGGCTTCCCCTTACAAGGGAGGTTGCCAAAAAGAAAAAAGGCATAAAAACCATTCCCACCCATTCCATCCCTAATACACTCCACTCCCCTCCACCTTCCCTCTTATCTTGGCACCTCCTGGATGACAGGTCATCCCTGCATCTTGTCCACTGCCCTGGGTCAGAGGCAGTGTCACAAGACAGCACATCCACAGCAGGTTCCAATTAACAAAATTAGCTTACCCTCAGTGATTCTTGGATAATGCCCTCGGCCATGTCAGATTAGCTTTTTCACTCTCCCTTCCGCAAAGCCAAACGTGTTGCAAAATCCCCTTCTTATTCCCTTTTCAGAGTCCATCAGGCATTCGTCTAAATTTCTTCCCAAAGATAAGGTAAATCTAATTCATAATTACCCGAATACTATAAATAAAAAAAGTTGTTAATGTTCATCAGAAGTTGAAAGAAGATCATATCCCAGGGGTTTACTCCTTTCCGTGTAAAGATTGTACCCTAGCATATATTGGTCAGATGGGGAAAGACTTAAGGAAAAGGTTGAATGAGCATAAAAGGTCAATCAGGTATGGTCAAGGGAGTTTAGCTATGTTCCAACACGTGAATAAATTAAATTACCAGATGGATTGGGGTCAAATCTAAACTTATTTACAAATTTGGTTGTGGGTTCAGATGGAAAATGATGGAATCCACTTTAATAGACTATCTACCCACCATAAATATTTTGAAGGGTCAATGGACCCCAGACATAATATCAGGATTATTCATTACAAAACAAATTGTTAACAGGTATCCTTCCCCTCCCCTGACCCGACCTCTTGTCATCCTCAGGCCACTAGAGTGAGGATAGTGATGTTTACTCCTTCCCAAGTTCCTTTTCCTTTGTAAGAGGTTGCTATTTAAGATAGCATTTCCTCCCACTTTATCCTACTGAAGAGGATTGCAGTTAGCAATTGAAATATATTGTTTCGCTTATTCAACGCTTTCTCTCTTCCAACTGTGGTGTCAGTTGTGATTATATATATATATATATATATATATATATATATATGTATATATATATATACATATATATATATATATATATATATACATATATATATACATATATATATATACATATCTCTATTATATATATACATATATATATATATACATATATATATATAAATATACATATATATACATATATATACATACATATACATACATTTATATATACATATATATATACATACATATACATATATACATACATATACATATACATACATATACATATATATATATACATATATATATATTTATACATACATATATTTATACATACATATATACATATATACATATATATATATATATATATATACATATATATATATATATATCAAATAATTCTGACTGTCGTCCCCAGATTTGAACCTGGGCTCGTGAATTCTCACTGCTATCACCTTAACAACTGAGTTACTGACCCTATAGGGCAGTGAGAATTCACAAGCCCAGGTATGAATCCGGGGACGACAGTCAGAATTATTTGATTGACATCACCGTCACTGGTGATTCTATTCAGATATATATATATACATATATATATATATATATATATATACATGTATATGTATATGTATATATATATATATATGTATATATACACTTATATACACACACACACACACACACACACACAAACACACACACATGAATTCAAAAGCTAACTAGATGTAGAGAGATACAAAAATGGGTCATAACGAGCATAGCTCCAGACCCATAAAATACAACTAGGTAAATACATGAATGATTCTGTTTAACACCACAAACTTTTCCTGTCAGGAGACTAGAATGGTGGCCCTTACAGAGGACTTTGTAGCATGGACTTTAACGAACCATGCCCTGGGCCCAACTCACTTGTGGCAGATTCAAACAGCCATCACCTTGACCTTCTTCAAGAGTAGCAATGCTCTGACCTATTCAACCAGCATTTATATACCCTTAGAAGAAACTCTCACTCCTCAACAGAAGCTCGCTGGTTGAGCGGGTTAGGGCGCCGTTACTTGCGGCGAAAGTCAAGGTGAGGGCGGTTCGAATCCTGCCACCAGCGAAGTTGAACCAAGGGCATGGTTCATTAAATTCCACACTACAAAGCCCTCTGTAAGGGGCACCATCCTAGCCTCCCGATAGGGGGGAGTGGGTGACGTTAAACCATATCATCATCATCATCTCAACAGAATAAAGACAATCTCGGCTAATCCACTTTAAAAATGTTGCTGCACTTACAAACCTCATTTCAAATAAATGGCAATTTTAATCAACTCAAGAGTCCCAATTCTTAATGGGTTATATAAATTATTGGATTAGATAATGGCTGTCACTTTGATAATAATTAAACAGTTACCACTACTTCTGCCCAAACAACCACTACAGAGTCAATACATATAATGATACTCAAAACAATAACAAACATTTCATCAATATGAAAACAAACAGTACAGCTGTGTCAACTCCTTCAGTAAGTTACCATAGCTAACCTCAGGTAGGGAATGTCCCCAGGTGCTGATGAGAATGCAAAAGAACAGTGCAATGGGTTGATTTTCCCTTATGCCTTGCTTGACCACATCCAAAACAGGGCTGGTAGTTGGATCAGGGACTTGGTAAAGAATGACACCAGGGGTCCTGAGAGCAGCTATAACTTTCGTTTGAGGCTGATCTAGTGCATGAAGGCGCAACCGACCAAGCATAGACCATATCCAATCTGAGAGCACCTGTAAAAAATTAAGGCAATCATTTTTTTTTTTTTTCTTTTGTGACAATCCTTCATCGATAAGGAGCTTAGATGGGTGGAGCAATGAATGTGTCTTTTTTGATGGATGTGGAATGGAGGTAGGGTGTATGTTTGCCTCAACTCAATCCCCATACATATACATACATACATACATATACCAAAGGCTTTCTTTCCCCTTACATGGGGGATAGCCAAAAAGAAAAAGGCATAGAAACCACTCCCACCCATTCCATCCCCTACATACTCCACTCCCCTTTACCCTCTTCCCTCCCTCTTATCTTGGCACATCCTGGATGATGGGTCATCCCTGGACCTTGTCCACTGCCCTGGGTCAGAAGCAATGTCACAAGACACAGCACATCCACAGCAAGGCCGCTTCACTAATTCGGCGACCCCCCCCCCCCACCTCTCCGTCCCCTCATACAGAAAAGGAGAAGACGGGGAGAAATCCCATCGGGCTGCATCAATTTATTTCTCATACATACTCCCTCACCCCCCATCCCCCACACACTCCCCCTCATGCATCACAACATCATCCCCATATACAAGGGAAAAGGCCTTTGGTATTATGTATGGATGTATGTACTTTCAATGATAAGCTATTGCCTGAAGTTTCACTGATTGGAAACCTGCAATACCACAGTAACCATCAACAGTCCTCAGGTCTTCCCAAAGATCATTTTGTGAGGAAATAGTGGAGTGATGTCTGTGTTATCTTACTAGAGGACTGTGTCTTTGTCACCAGGTTTTGGTAGTAGGAGGAGGGGAGTACCTATCACCTATCAACTGTTAGTTCTTAAGCATCTCCTACTACCACAATCACAGCCTCATCTAATATTCACAAATGAAAATACTCTTAGATCCATCCAGTCTACTGTGCAACTAAAAATGAAAAACAGTAATCTCCAGTGGGTTACATCAGGTCTCTCAAGAGATAAGGAGCCACTCACATCCACATCACTTTTCTCCTGATTTCTACAAGCAAGATTGTACTTCCAATGGCCAGTGATGGAAAAAAAAAATCCAAAATTATACATCACTGGACTAGATATACATACTTACATATACCAAAGGCTTTTCTCCACCTTATAGGGGAGGTAGCCAAAAAATAAAGGCATAAAATCCCTATCACACTCCACTCCCCTCCACCCTCTTCCCTCCCTCTTATCTTGGCACCTCCTGGATGACAGGTCATCCCTGCATCTTGTCCACTACCCTAGGTCAGAAGCAGTGTCACAAGACACAGCACATCCACAGCAAGGCCACTTCATTAAATTGGTGACCCCCCATCTCTGTGATTTTGATTTTACGAAAATAAAGTACAAGACTACACACAGTATAGATAGTTAACACACTCACCTGCTGATGACTTGGAGCATACATAACAGCAGTAACTTGCTTGACACCTTCACTAAGTAATCCTCCTTGGCCTGCATCCCAACATAATTTCAGGTGGGCCTCTACAATTACTAGGGCAATCTGTAAAGTATTGAAAGAATTATTGCTGGGGAGCCTGTTCCAATCTAACACAAGTATTCCTAGTCTTACTGAGAACAAACCACTACACCACTAACACCATTTTACAGTAAAAGACTCTTATGAAGTGCCCAAACTTGTGTTGTCTTGACTATGTTAACTATGTCATGATCTATCTCAAGCTTTATTCATACATGTATTAGAACTTGATTTTCTTATTTTGATATCAAAATGTGATGGACACAGCATAAAATGAATTACAGCAGAGTATGACAAATTTCATTAATCAACAAGTATGTGGTTATCCAAATGACAACTCACGAAAAGAAAAGATCAACTGTATTATCCAACAACTCAATTCAAAACACAATTGGCACAAGTTACCCGAAGATGGAGAGACTTTGGAAGGAACAAATCTGATCCATCTGCTCTGTCACCCCAGTTGAGTCCCTGAGTGACAATGCGTGCTAGTTGACTTTCAACACTGCCTGGTGGTGCATACAGCAGCCAATATGATACACAGCCAATATCATCTTCAGAAGGAACCCATATATGAAGGGGCAAGGCACGGAAAAGGTAATGACACAGTCCACCAACATGACTGAGTTTCTCCTGAAAGAATTAAGGGGAGAAAAGCTCTTGGTATATAGATGGGTAGATAGTTCACAAGATCTGCTGAAGAGGATCACAGTTAGTGATCAAAATATACAGATCTTTATACTTTCGCTTATTCTTCTCCGAAAGTGGGTCATCAGTATTATGGGTAGACAGAATCATGACCTTGTGAATCAATCAATAAACAGAAAGAATCTGTGGCAAGAATAAAACTTTAAGTAATCACATACTTGTGTCAATGTCAGTAGGGAGGAAATGATAAATGGATGTTTGGCAGCTACACCAGCTAGCAGATCACGGCCACTTTTGCTGCACAGTTCTCTTGTTTCTTCACAAATAAAGCCAAGGTCAAACACGTTGTGAACCACCACCTGTATAAACACAATAAATTGACTGAAATTCCTTTCTATTGTTACAACATAAGAAAAAAAGCTCAACATATCAACCATTGCTTTGTGCACCATGTGTACTATTAATGTGAATTCATGAGCATTACAGCAATGAACTGCATCTACTTAGGTAATAAAATGCCTTGCAACTTAGCAAAATTCAATTTCATATTTTAATCTATGAAAATGTTTGACATTCATGAGGAAAATTTATTCACAATATCTGATCATCAAAATATTCTAAATCTGCAATTGAATTATGGTGTGGAGTGTTTTCGGGGATGAAATGGGTGGGAATGTTTTTGTGCCTTGTCCTTTTTGACTACCCCCCTGGTAAGGGGGAAAAAAGCCTTGGTATATGTATGTATGTATGTATGCAATTGAATTATCCAATTCCCTATTAACTCTTTACAATGACTGATTTTGTTAAAACTCATTTGCATAATCAAGTGAGGTAATGTGTGTTCATGTCATACTAGCCAGCCTTAAAAAGTTTTTATTTTGATTTCTACTTATGACTAACCCACTGAAGAAGTGATGGTTGACACATGGAAAGAGAGAAAATAATAATTATAATTATAAACAAACAAACAAATCATAACTTATATAATCATCCAACATCTAATGAACAAAACAAATACATATTTTCTTTTCCATGGAAATGATGTAAAAAATTAAATAAACAAAATCAAATCAAATAAATAAAAAAAAAAAAAAATCCTACAGAATCTATGATACACATAAGCAGTAATTCTCACATACTTGAATTAAACTGTGTTCAGTGGCATCCCTTGCAGAAGCCATGTTAGCAAACGTGGTAAGAAGGTAAAAGGCTTCATTGTCTCCGCGCTTCAGCAGTCCATCGTGGAAGCGGCCTCTTGTATCCTCATGGACTAGGAGGGCCTCCCATTCCTCATTAGACCTCCTAACCTGACCCTCCTCACAACTTAAGCTTCCAACATGGAGGCAGTAAAGTATTTTCCACAACCTGAAAAGTGTTTTAAAAATTTATCAATCATAATATAATGTTTTACCTGTGCTTGTATTTTTCTATAATTCCTCTTAATATGGACTATCAAATATGACTTTAATTCCCCATACTGGGGTACAGTAAGTCCTCGTTATTCGGTACACATGCGTTCCTGAAAACCTTACTGCAAATTGAAATTATTGTATGCTGAACCCATTATAAATGTAATAATAGGATATGGCAGACGTACCTTCTCCCTGCTCTTTCCTCTTCAAAATATCTAGCGGATACCGTATCTGTGAATTTTTTTACCATAAATAGAATCGTGGGTAGTGATTACCAAATACCGTAACTGTGAATTTACCAGATAAAGAATTACCATATAAGGAGGACTCACTGTACCAATCGAAAAATTATATGAAGTCTATGCATTAGGGACATTAGTGGCACCCTTACTGACCAGTCATGCAACCTCATGTTCAGAAACCTGAGTCTCCACACATAGAGAAATCCAAAGCCACTTCTTAATTTAAACTATCCCGCATTCCTACTCTTCTTTTTAAATTTCTCCCATACCACTCCTATGATACCACCTCTTCCTTTCTTATGCTCCTCTGGTGGGAGATAAAATTGCCACCCCACCCCCTTACTCAAACACAAAACATACATCTAATATTTTATCTCTAAACCCAGAAATACAGCTCTGATGGCCTGGCAGATTAATAATAAGGTCATTATCTATTTATTTACCTATACACCAACAGTTTTTTCCACCTTATAAGGGAGGTAGCCAAGTCAAAATGTACATACCCACTACCACACATTCCACTCCCATCCACCATCCTTTCCTTCCTCTCATGTTAGCTCCTCATGGAGATAAGAGGAGAGGGAGGAAAGTAAAGGTCATAATAAAAAACTGAGAGATACTGCCTAAGCAGTCAGCATAGTATAACTTCAACACCATGATAAACACATTAAAATCTCATCACTTTAGTATAAGCTTTGACTTCAATACAATTCCCTCGGGAATTGTTACCACTTACTTTTCCAGAGACACACTTGAATATGGAATGACAGCGAGGAATTGCCAAGCCCCCGACCTTTGTGATGAGAAAATACTTTCCACTGCTCTTTCAAAAAAGGCATCATACTCCACCTGAAATAAAAACAACATAAAAACTGTATCCAAATAAAAGTTAAAAATTCATTTATATTTATATTCAATAAAAAAAAAAAAATTCTGTTGTTAGTTTTATTTCTTCCCTCTGGACAAAATATTCTACCATCTCTTTGTCTGAATAGTAAATGACAGCCCCTTGGGAAGAAGAATGGGACCGCTTTCTTTGCCTAGTCTGTGCTATCTGTTATCATAATGATAAATAAGGTTTTTATGTATAACAATCTTACATACATACATATACCAATGACCTTTTCCCCCTTACAACGGAGGTAGCCAAAGTCACAGGCATAAATCCACTTCCACCCATTTCATCCCCACATATTCCACTCCCATTCACCACCCCTCCCTCCCCCTTATCTTGGCTCCTCCTGGATGACAGGTCATCCCTGTATCTCACTCACTGACCTGGGACAGAACCAATGTAGCAAGACACAGCACATCCATAGCAAGGCTGCTTCTTTTAATCGGTGACCCCTCCTTTCCGTCTCCTCATGAAGAAAAAGAGATGATGGGGAGAAATCCCTTCGGGCTGCATCAAAATATCATTCACACATATTCCATCCCTCCCCCCCTCCCCCACCCACTCCCTTCCATGCATCACAGCTTCATCCATACACAATCATTCTCCACTCACCCCTATTTTGTCTTCTCCCTTCCTTCCTTCCTTCCTCAGCAGACATTTCCCTCTTTTCCAATGCCCCTTTCACCCCATCCATCCATCTCATCCTTGGTTGCTCCCTCATGTTCACTCCCTCTGGCTCTACCTTCCACACATCTTTTACTAGTCTTTCTTCACTCATTCTTTCCATGTGTCCAAACAATCCCAATACTCTATCATCAACCCTATCTCCCAAGTTCCTTTCAACTCCCACTCTCCTCCTTACCTCCTCGTCTCTCACACTATCCAACCTACTAATCACTACCATGCTTCTCATGCATTTCATCTCAAACACATTTGAACTCTTCCTCTCTTAAGTTCCATGTTTTTGCTTCATACAGTGCTGTTGGCACAATCACTCCTTCATACAATCTCCTCCTAGCATCCATTCCCAAATGTCTATTTCTCATTACACTTTTTAATCCACCAAGGCATTTACTTGCTTCTCTCAATCTACATTCTACCTCCACCTCCACTCCTTCCTTTCCTGCCACATTCGCACCCAAATATCTAAAACTATCCACTTCCTCCAGTCTCTCTCCCTTAATACTCACCTCCGGTCTGCTGTCACTCTCTCCCTTGTACATCTCATCACCTTACTTTTACCCACATTTATCTTCAACTTACTTCTTTTGCACATTCTCCCAAACTCCATCACTAACTTCCTCAATCCCTCCTCTGATCCTGCTACAAGTGCAATGTCGTCTGCAAACAACAGCTGGCTGATCTCCCACTTTTCTCCATTTTCTTTAACCATCTCCAGTCCCTGACCCCCCACCCTTGCATTTACCTCTCACACCACCCCATCCATGTATAAATTGAACAGCCAGGGTGACATAACACATCCTTGGTGATGTCCCACCTTCACCTCAAACCACTCACTCTCTCCATTTCTAATCCTAACACAAGCTCTACTACTCTCATAAAAATTCTCAAATGCTCTTAACGACTTTGGTATGATGATGCCTACACAGGCATCATGAGGCGCGAGTGATTACACAAGGATGGTGGCATCAGCGTCTTTATTATATATATTTTTATAGTGGTATATTACCACCCCCGATTCTGTGAACTAGCTTGATCATATATTCTGTGCTTATTATTACTCAAGAGTGAAAGAAAATGATTAATACAGCAGTGAGGAACAGTGTGGGTTTAGGAAAGGAAGTGGTTGTGTGAATCAGGTCTTTGTGGTAAGAAAGATATGTGAGAAAGCTTTAGGAAAAGGTAAAGATGTTTTTGGGGATTTTAGGGATTTGGAAAAGGTTTATGACAGGGTAGGCAGGAAGGCATTGTGGGAGGTATTGCAGACATATAGGATAGAAGGAAAACTGTTAACCACTTCAGTACAAGTCAAATTCACAAGCTCAGCATCGGCTGCCATATGAACAATGCATCATACTATTCGCATTAAGATATTCCCCCATTCGCTCCCCTTCAAACATCTACATCCAAAACTCTTCCTACTCTTCTCCTGGTTACCACTACATAGTCTATTAAAGTCCTATCTACACCCTACCATCCACTACCCTCTCCCATGAGTACTTATGCTTGACTTTCTTCCTAAACACTGTATTTGCTATCATCAACCCTCAAGACACATCTTCACCATCAATTCTCCACTACAATATTTTCCTGGCACTCCACACTTCCCAACCACTCCATCTATTGGTTCATTTCCTACCCTAGCATTAAGATCTCCCAATACCACTATATTGATATTTCTCCATGAACCCTCTTTGCACTCATTTAAATCTATCAAAAAAGCTTCCCTTTCCTCTACATTCTCCTTACTACCATGCCTATATGCACTTACAAAAGCCCACATCTCCCTTCCCAGTTTCACCTTCATCCACATTAACCCCTTCCATACGGTGCCGCACACGTAGGCGTCATGAGGAGCAAGTGGATTCGCGACGCTGCCATATCGGCGTCTTGATTATATTTATTGTAGTCACCCCTGTGTTTTTACATTCTCCCTAATCTGCTCTTAATCCCATTCTCTGTGGTTTTCAAAATTCACGGGTGAAAGAGAGAACGATCGATATAAGCCGTGACTATATTTTATGATGCGAGTATTATTACGACACGTCGTACGGCTGGCATTGGCTGCTGCCCGCGAGATTTAAGTCCCGTAGTGAAGTGGTTAACCTTGAAGAAATCTTCCACTCCACCACACATTTACCTATCTCTTCACTTACTAGTATAGCCAACCCTTCTCTCCCTCTTCTCTTTATTCCTGACACCCTCCCAAACTCAAACTTGCCCCTCCCTTTCATCTTAGTTTCAATCAGTGCCAACACATCCATTTTTCTTCTCACAAACATACTGCTTATCTCTTCCCTTTTACTCTCATCTGCACCACATCCACACACATTAAAAGACCCTAACCTTAGGGTTCTAGTTGGAAAACTCCCAGACCCTTTTTTTTTTTTTTTTTCTTAGGCATGCCCCCTTTCGGGCTACAGAAAGTAGGATGCCTAGTCCTATCCCCATCCCATTTTTGTCTCTCTTGTTATGACTCAAGTGGGAACACTGTGGCAGTATTTTTTCTCCCCTACCACTGGGTTCATCAAAAAATGAAATGAATATTCAGAGAAGTAGTACAGGATAGTATTAAGAGTGGGGGTCAGCATAACAGAGGGCCAGTTGCAGTATAATAAAGTAGCATCATTTCTCTATAAATAGAGATCCTCTATCACAGATGAAATGATGTGTGGCTCTGATCCACTGAGGTACCCCATATTGACCCTAAAGAATCAGCTGCATGTTACTGAGCAGCTTTTAATCACACAATAACATGCAGCCAATACCCCAGACAGGGGTAACAATCTTGACATGTAAAAAAGCAATAAATAAATTGTACCACACACCGCATTAAATCAGTTACAACTGAAAAGAATATATATTCTGGATGACTACATAAGTATACAAATCAAATGGCTAATGCATTGGACTAAATGCATTAAATTCTTCCTTGTAGCCTACTATAGTCCCATTTCTTCTTATCAAATTTACACTCAACCTTCAATATCTTGTATCCAGGTGACTCAAAATTCATAAAAATCAGATATCTGCACAGGAGTAATAAATACCCTTGGACAGCACCATGATCTCTATTAAGGCCTATACCAATGCCTGTATGTCAGCCATAGAAAAATGTATTCAGTTGGCACTAGTTATAAGTGATGAAATACAAATACCACATGTCATAATGATTATTAAAGTACAGCAATCTTTATGATCTACATCACTGGAATTTTTTAAAATTTGGAAGCTGAAACAAAATTAGATTACCTGTAAACGGACTAAGAATGCTTGATCCACTTCTCCATCCATACTGTTGGAATGATATGTTATGAAATTTTGCCAATGGTCAGTGACGTGATGAACTATGTGGCGAATGAGACGACTCAACCTCTTCACCACTCCTCGATACCTTACCTGAGCAACCATAAAAAAGGAAAGATTCTCTTCAATGATAGCAAATTTACAGTTACCACTGCCTAAGACAAATGGGAAACAAACAGGTGTGGGATGGGTGAAGGGTGGCTGCATACTTTGGGTGATTACCTTCCTTATTAGGGGGGGAAAAGGCCTTTTAGTATATAGACAGACAGATAGATATTTCAATAGATAGACAGATGGATATATAGATAATCTAGACAGACAGATAGACAGAAACTCAAAGCAATTTTATGCTTCCTATGCTTCAAGTTCTAATATTACATTGGTAAAATTAATCTTTAGCCCTTCCAAGAATACTTACCATGGCAAAAGTACTGAATCCTTTCCTGAATATGGCGATGAGACATGAGGCAAAGGCAAAGAGCTTCATCATGCCTTGGTTAGTGGTTCTAGTGACATTGTAACTTGCACTGGTATCACTTGTATTCATCATCAGTATATGACAGAACAGGGGACCAAAGGGTACTTGGTTTAATATCTGCAAAAATTGAGACATTTTACAAAAATACAAGTACAGAAAATTAGCATAATTATAATGAAATAGAATCTATGAATTTATATATTTTTAACCCTTTCCTTTCAGACCAGAAAAATTAACCAGAGAGAAGTAACTTGACTGATGTGTTCAGATTAATAAAATGGGTGGACAGGACTGACAGAGATGATTTAGTTTAGGACAAAGTAGAACCAAGAGGACAAAGAAAGAAACAAGCAAGGTACCTGAAGGACACCATGAAACACTTTAGTGTACTGGTGCATCAATTTGTGAAATAGCAGAGAACTGTCCAATCAAGAGAAACAAATCTAAAGCTAAATTTGAGACACAAAAACCAAGACCTCTTCATCATGGCTCTTTTCATGTTCATTATGATCATTGCTCTTTTTATGTTCATGGCTACATCAATACAGTCATGTATAGCCACCAACAAAACCAGTGTCACCTTGCTAGATCAGGCTTGGAGAGATCATGTCCCCATTGCGTTAAAAGGTGGCATAATGTTGATAAGCAAAGGCTTACAGACATTAAGATCACCCCATTGCCACCTTTCAAGAAAAGGCTTGCTCTGTCTAGGCCCAGTCTGGCAAGGCAACACTGCTTTTGTTGATGGCTGTAGCTTAAGATGAATCACATGAGTTTGACATAATAAAATCTGAAGAGTACAATTCCTCCATTGTTTGGCACTGGAAACACCCCAATGCCGAACAATATCATCTAACATTTGCATGCCACTGGGATTCAATGTATACATTGTTTCTTCAACTTATGTGCCCTTACCCACATATCCAGGTAACTCAGCATGGGTGAAGAACATCTTTACTCCTTTCACTCCCTACTCACTACTCCCATACACTCCAAGACCAACCCCTACACTCCATATTTCATTTAATTCTTCTAGACATCAGCCCATTTGAGAAATCTCCCCTTATGACAAACAGGAACCACATTGGCATGACTACATTCTGACCAATACCCAGCAATGAAACAGTATCAACACTAAATAGGCCTTGCCACAGACACAAACTGCCCCAGAAGTAATCACCATAGAGCAGACACTGAACACCTCATCCTAAATTTCCCCAATGCACTACATAGCAGAACACCCACACACACCTAGAAATATCAAAATAACACACAAATACCTATATCACACATAAATACTCTCTTCTCTTCCTCCACAACCATCAGACACCAGCCTCCAGAAGCATATCCATACTCATATCACTCACTGCTCCATCAACAAACTGATGCCAGACCCCCTGATATCCATCCCACTGAATCCTCTCTCCCCCAAAAGGACAAAATTCACATGACCAGACTGCAATGGAGCCACCACTTCTAAGCTACCAGAAGAGGCTGGATGACAGCACTGCAGACAACTGTCCAAGATGTAACACTTAACTCCATACTATACAATACTCGTACACAATCACACATCCCAATAACACAATATATACTCTATAAAGGATCTGTGGGAAAACTGTTCCTGCTGTGATATTCCTCAGGGAAATGGGACTGCTCAGCCAGACAGTCTGGGGAACAACAATAATAACAACAACAATAAACAACAACAACAACAACATAGCCCCACTCTTACCCTACCCACACAATAATGCAATATCTTCCTAGAGTGACTTGTAGTTCAATCCAGTGGTTATTATTAGTTATCTGGGAACTGTAAGTCTCTTGCAAGAGGCACCTAGGGCAATAGATGGATCACCTGACTCCTTTTCACTTCTTTCTGCTTAAACCTTCTAATGGGCAACATCAACGCAAGTCACAAATGAGTAACCAAGACTTCTTTCTCCACTTAAAAAAAAAAAAAAAAAAAAAAAAAAAAAAAAAAAAAAATTGCCTGTGGGTCTCCTGCAAGAGAGGCCTGGGGCAACAGGTTGATTGATTGGCAACCAGGACTCAGCAGAGAACCAATATGGCTGCTCCATGTGGTGGTTACACAGCAGAACCTACTGGCAGGTCCCATTCCAATTATTTCCTAATTCTAACTAGAACAGGAGCAGGGGTTAGGACCTGGGAGTCTCACAACAAGTCTGGGAAAAGGTTTGTCATTTTTGCCTCAGAAGTTAATCAACAGAAAAATAACTGTTCATCAAGATTTCTTTTAGTTAATAACATGAAATGTTCTTCAAAACTATCATTCTTACTACAAATACAGAGGATACACTGGCATCATCAACAATGACCCAAAATAGGTTATCTTTATACAAAGTGAATAGCACCCAAAGTCTTAAATTCAAAACTTTCCCACCTGCACAATATCAGACTCCTGAAAGTTCAGCCACAGTTGTCGTGGATCTTCATCCTCTTCACCCGAGCTGTCAACAACTACCCACACATTATCTTGCCCGTCACTTCCTCCGTCTTTATCTACATTGAAGGATGTTCTAAGATGATGCAAAAAATCCTCTCTTCCACGGGCAGGCATGAGGACTGTTGCTAAAATTGTCACTGCATGATCTAAGTAGGATGATCCAAACATACTCTGGTTTGGATGAAGAGTTGGCCAGGGTACCTTCATAAAAGAATTAAAGAGAATGATTTTGTGCAAACAAAATAGGTGTTATTGAAAATTACAAGAGATGATAACCCCCAGATTAGACATGAAAGATAAAGTCAACAGGCCAATCACTTCAAAACCAACACACCTATACCCATCACACCTCTCTTGAGCAATGAAACTACAATTCAGACCAATTGAGTGTTCACATACATGTATGCATATGTTCATAAGCCCTTTACCCCTTACTATGAGGTGGCTGGGTCCAAGTGTACACTCATCTTTGACCCATCCAAAAACCCATTCACTATCCTTCTTATATTAGCTTCTCCTGGATGAAGTCATCCCTTTCCTTCAGATCAGAGACAATACAGCAAAACAATACAGCAAAACAGAGCACGTCCATACAAGAACAAATCTATGTCAAAATTCTTACCTGTATAAAAGAAGCTGCCCAATTCCCAACTCCTGCTGGGCAGCGCAGGATATGGTTGAGAAGGAAAAGGTGGTCGTGTAAGCTGGCTACCCGCAGCAAAATTCCCACTAAATCTGTTAACCATTGGCGAGTGTCTTTCACAAACTGCTTATCCTAAAAATACAATTGAAAGATTTCAAAACAAGTGAATAACAACAATCATAAACAAAATTATACATACATACATATACCAAGGGCTTTTTTCCCCCATCACAAGGGAGGTAGCCACCATCAAGGCATAAATCCATTCCCATTCACCACCCCTCCCTCCCTCCCTTTCTTCTGGTCTTCTGGATGACAGGTCATCCATGCATCTTGCCCCACTGCCTTGGGTCAGAAGCAAAGCAGCAAGACACACACATACACAGCAAGGCCACTTCATTTAATTGGTGACCTATATAAGTTATAAGAAAGGTAAATGCTTGATTTAATAATTTGGCCTCTAAATTTTTGGTCAATGGGAGTAAACCCACACCAAAAACAGATGTCCAAGCTCCCAATATTGCAGTAACTGTTGCAGTCCTGCTAGTCCCCTTCCCCTTTTTAAATAGTAATGAGGACACCCTTTTTCCAGTCAAAGGTAATGGTGCCAGACTGCTAAACAGCAAACAGCACCATAAACAACCCATGGATCATGGGTTCACCTCTGACTTTAGGCAATTCTGCACTTATGTTACAGATCCCATCTGTCTTTCCACTCTTCAACTTACAACCTCTCTAACTTACTCAGAGAGAGAGCAAAATTTCATTTATCAGTGGATTAGCAGCCATCACCTGAACACCAACTACAGAAAGCTAGCCTCTAAGAGAGGCAGCCTCACACAAATGCTAAAATAATTGGCCCAATGAGCTCTGCATCCTACAACATATCAATCAAAAAATAAACAATATGCATAAATGTATTATCACCTGCACATCCCGTCGTTGAAAGTGAAAAAGAATACTGATGCAGATTTTGATCTCATCAATGTATATTTTGATGTGCTGCATTTGTTGTGAACTTGTGAAGGCTTGGACTGGTGCACTAGTAGGAAGACGTGAAAACTCGGGACAAGCTGAGAGAATCTTGTACAAATAATTCTCCACCTGTAGCTTTGACATTTCAGCAGTATATGCATGGAGAGCATAAGCATCAAATATACGATCACGGCACTGTTTTAGCAACTTGTGGACATGGGCAGATATGTCTTCTTTGAAACTTGCTACTTCATATTCATGTTTCACAGTCAGTAACTTCCCATCCTCACACTCTCCTTCCTCCTTTACAGTTCGCTTTTCAAATACCCAAATACTTTTAGAATGGTTTTTGTAGTCATCTAGCATTACTGACACCTCCTTATTGCATCCCACCAAACCTGTCCTTGATCGTAAATAGCTCAAAACCAACTCATAAAGTTCATGGCTTGATAGGCTCTTGCAGTCATCGATGAATTCTGTGATGAATTTTTCATTATTTTCAAGAAGTTGATTTTGATATAAGCCACTAAGTTGTATATCACTATACTGCTCAATGTGAGTTTCTCTATGAAGTGGAACTCTGAGTAAAACACGTTTTTCAAAATCTTCTTTGCCTTCAACTGGAACTGGATCATTCTCTGCCACTATAACCTGTGATAGAAAAATAAAACAAATATAAACATATACATACATACAAAAAACAAAGACTTTTCCCCCTTTCAAGGGAGGTAGCCAAAAACCAATGGCATAACATCCACTTCCACCCATTTCATCCCCACATACTCCACTCCCATTCACCACCCTCCCTCTCTCCTATCTTGGCTCCTCCTGGATGCCATGTCATCCTTGCATCTCACCCACTTCCCTGGATCAGAAGCAAAGTAGCAAGACACAGCACATCCACAGTAAGGCTGATTCATTTAATTGGCAACCCCCCTCTCCGTACCCTTATGCAGATAAGAGAAATCCCTTCATGCTGCATCAAAATATCAATCACACATACTCCCTCACCCCCTATCCCCCACCCACTCCCTTCCATGCATTTACCTGAGTTCCTGAAAATACAGGAGCTGAAGGAATCACAGTGTAATCATATCTATGGGCCTCTGCATTTTCTGATGGCGACACCTGTTCTAGCTCTCCCTCCATCATGGAAGCACTAGGAGCAGAGGCAACACAGTCCCCACCAGGGTCATAGAGCTGGAGCTGTTTAAGCTGCTGTTGCACCTAAAATTGAGGGATACAAATAGGTTTACCAGAAGAAGTCAAAAGGAGACTTGCTAACATGCGTAATTTTTTTATCTCGAGATTTTTTTTCATCTTTTAGGAATACACTTGAACCTTGTTATAACAGACTAGTGGTAGAGCACCTGTCCATTACTGCTAATTTTCTGTTAAAGTGTAAAGATTTCATTAGAACAAAAGCATCTATTATATAGCAAAACCCCTCATTATAATGGACATTTTACTGGCAATCTGCTATATTGACTAGGTAATAAACAATGGGAAAACAATGGTGAGATGTTCCACCAATCACAAGTTTGCATGTATATGAAAATGTTCACACCTGTGCTTAACTTGCACAGATGTGTCTGGAGTTAATGAACCTGGTTTACTGGCATGAGAGATACAAATGACAAGATGCCTCACCACTGGAAAAGGTACTTTATAAGTGAAAGATATCTGTATGCCATTTAAGCATCCAAATATATTTTGTTACACAACAAACAAGGTCATTATTACTAAAAGATGTCTGTATGTCTTTTAAGTGTCCAGACGAGATTTGTTAGACAATGGGCTGGGTCCATTATGATGGAGGACATGTCCATTAGTGTGAAATGTATGTTTTATTGGAATATCCACTACTATTGGGGTTTATTATAAGTACATTTGCGTGTGTAATCCTCTGGCATTAGCCAGAATTATTTTATGAAGGACCAACAACAGGAAACTGTAAGTGGTGGTCTTAAAAGATAATCATCAAAGAAAACATCTTCAAAACCTGTCAACCCCCTCAGTTCATCTGTGGATATAATTCCAAGAAAGTGACATTCTATTCCTAGACCCAGCCCAAAATTCTCTACAACAATCGTCTTGCAAGACCACTTTGAGCTGACTACCATCACTGGTCCCTTCTCTTACAAGAATCAGACATATCTCCCACTAGCTCAATAAGTTTAGGGGAAATTACATCTATACTGAACAATACTATCATGGAGTACAAGTTTGACCTCAATTGAAAACCTGAAATCTGAAATACAACAAGGCAGGTAAAAAAAAAAAATCTAATACAGAAGGGATACACCATCTAGTAATATTCTATGAATTTTCACACTTAAATAACTAGTAAATGTTATAATTTCTCTTTCCCTTGCATAATCTTTATACTGTATCCTCAACCTAGGCACCACTACCTGCAAAGCAAGGTGGCTAGGGATAGAAACACACACTTCCCCTTCCCTTCTCATGTTCATCCTTTTCACTCCCTGTTTAAAACCTATAAATATTGCACCATGCTGTCTCCCCAGTAACACTGCCAATTTATCACCAATGCACCCCTCTTGTGGAAGCAGTACTAGTACCTTAATCTATACACTAAGGAGCTATGACAGGTTCCCACACCATCATCTACCTGGTGCCTACCTTTGACACCCATCAACACCCTAAACTCTACCTAGAGATGCAGCCATGAACAGTTTACACTCAGTCACTTGACTAAGCTCATGACTGATCTCTATCAGCTTCTACGAAGAGAGGCTTCTTCTTTTAGCTTACAAAGAGAGGCTTCTATCAGCTTACGAAGAGAGGCTGAGGCACCTTAACTTACACTCTCTGGAAGGATGCAGAGTGTGGGGTGATCTAATAGAAGTGTTCAAGTGGATCAAAGGTTATAACAAGGGTGATGCAAACAAGGTCATCATAATAAAACAACAGGGCAGGACTCGCAGTAATGGGTATAAACTGGAAAAATTTAGATTTATGAAGGAAATAGGCAAGAATTGGTTTACTAATAGGGTGGTTGATGAATGGAATAAACTTAGTAACCATGTAGTAAGCGCTGAAACTATCAGTTGTTTTAAAAAACGATTAGACAGCTTTATGGATGAGGATGACAGGTGGTGATGGATATGGAGCTGCCTAGTGTAGGCCTTATGGTCTCTTGCAGTCTCCTTTATTCTTATATTCTTATGTTCTACTATATTTCCTCAACTTTTTCAAATAAGAAGAGCTGAGAAATGTATAACTCCTTCTTCCTACTATTGGGTATTATTAAACTATTACACAGAAGAAAAACCCTGTTATAATTTCATCCTTGAAAGATTTGTGCAGTGGTCAATCACAGTTCCACACAAACTTTTTACCTACTAACCTAGTACCAGTAACATTCAAACTGTAATTCAAAAAGAAACCATACTTATCTTAAAGCAAAACATACTTTTAAATAGGGTTCCATAGTATCCAATTGACAATTAAGCTGCTCATATGTTAGTTGCTCTGGAGGCATTGGCGCTGATGCAGCATGTTCTTCTATGTGTCTACTTCCAGTGTCTCCTTGCTCACATTCTAATTCCTCACAATCTCTTATTTCATCAGGTGCAGTATCTTCCCCAGCAATGTTTTCTTTACCACTCTTTGCAAGGTTTTCTTCTTCAACTGCATTTTCAGTCTCACATTTCTTAAGATCCTGTTTACGTTCCTTTATGTCTAATTCTGGAAGGTCTGTGTTTTCATATTCGTTTTTCATAAAGTCATCCAAAGCTTTTTCTTCTTCACTCGGTTTCTCCTTCTTTTCAACCAATCTGGTTTGGCATACTCGTTTCTGAAACAGAAAGTAAGAAATTTAAATCAAAACTAATAGTAATGGTGGAGTTAAAACCTTAACATTCCAGGGGAGAAAAATACAGAGCAGGATCCACAGGGTCCTCACTACCAGGGCTAGTGCTAGGAATTGTACAGCACATACAAAAGTTCAAAATTGGAGTTTTATTTTTATGTTGTATGTATGTCAGTCTTAGCCAAAAAACATTAAATGCTTGATATACTAGATACTGAAAAATTATATGAAAGTTTTCATTTTTCCATAAAAGTCAAGACCACTACAGACATACTGTTTATACACAGGCTTAAATACTTCCACGTGGGGCCCACTTAAGTCACAAGGACCCCTTGAGTCAAGGGTCCAACTTGATCAAATCAGTCATATTGGCTCAAAACCAGCCCTGCTCACTACACCCCATTTAGTTGCCATTTACAACATGCATGGGAACATGATAATATTTTAATTCTCTACTAGAGAAACATAAAAAAAAAAGATATACAGTGTCTCAGTAAAAGATTTATCAATAACAACAGAATCATGGTAAAGTATCAGTTAAAAATTGGCTCAGTATTCATCCATGCAGGCAACACAAACATGAAGAAAATAAAAGAAGCCTACCAATTGTTACAAAATGATCACTACAAAGAATATGTGACTGGAGAAAACTGTGGAAAATTAAATTCAATATAAGAAATACACCAGACTTAGGCAAAAGCAGGGGCAAATAACCTATTCAACAGAGTGAAATAATTACATGCCTTATCTCCTTCCTTCTTGTTTGCTATCTCACACTTTCTGTTCAACCAGTTCTTTTTTCATCAGGATGGGGTCATCAGTGTATCATT
Source organism: Oratosquilla oratoria (assembly GCF_046742065.1). NCBI lineage: Eukaryota > Metazoa > Arthropoda > Malacostraca > Stomatopoda > Squillidae > Oratosquilla > Oratosquilla oratoria. The sequence goes on along the minus strand of NC_134796.1, from coordinate 946,719 downwards.
GTATGCATTCAACTAACTGTAATCTACATTACGGTTGGAGTTATGCTAACAGAATTCAGTATCCAATTTGCCCTTTAAAGTTTATCATAATTTGCCTTATGCTCAACAATTATGAGATGAGTAATAATTAAGCTATGTGACTATGCGTACAGTTTTTTGTTTGTTATTTGGTCAGGTGAGTTATCTAGGTGAAGTTATTGTTCCTTCCCACCGAGCACAAAGAGCAGGTTTTGCTACTATATTTATTCGTATTTATATAACTATTCAGCCCAAATACCAAAATAATTCATACATCGATATGCCTCTATTCAATCCAAAGTATACATTTCCACTTGAAACTAATAATATGAAATTATGGCAATCATACAATGAAGATCAATGTACAATGAATGAAAGGATTTAGCACCAAACGCCATCAAGGAGGCAGGAATCAGCTGATTCACATAAACAAATGCGTAGTCACACATGAAAGACGCTGGTAATATATACCTGGGGCATGGTACCCATACTCATACAGTTACAAAAAAGTGGGGAACTTTAATTAACCCATATAGTTTTCTAGAAGCTGAATTACATATTTGTAGATTCAACAGAATTCATTTACCTTAGGAGTTCGGGTTTTGACTCTTACTGCCTCCGCCATGTTTGTAACTAACCGAACTGTTTTTTAATGTAAACAAACATTGTTGTTTAAACGGGGTTTCAAAATAGCACTCATTGTGATCAGTCACTTTAAATTTCCGTCCCTACGGACATGATATGTATATATATTTCATTCGTATTCGGATTTTATCTTATAATTTCGTACTTGTGCAGGTGTAAAGAAGATGACAGTACTGTCAAGGTCAACGGAGTTGTGTATTAAGGGGGAGATCCGCCTTAATTTTTGTAGATGCGTGTGAAAAATATCGGTTTTCTGTTCTACAGCCAGGCAACACCTAGTATCCCTCTAATATCGAATGGTGAAGTTCTTTTTTCTCTACCGCAATTTTAAAGGGCCTAGCGAGCAGCCCTTTAAATGTCTATTAAATGTCCGTGACGCATGAGTAAAGGAGGAGTATGCATAAAACCCTAACGAATCACTGCATTCTAAAGTGTGGCAGAAGTGTTTGAAAATAAAGCATGCAGGATATTTTAGGGTGAAGTTTGCCAGCCAAGTGACCATCCTAGACCACAACTTTGGTTACGAGAAATATCATCTTCTCACAAGTATGTTTGGACCGAACCATGCAATGGAAAAAGTACTGAAACGAAAGGAGGAAAGAAGACTAACACCTAGAAAGAGGAAGAGACGTCAGAAAAAGAAAAGACCAGGCAGCCCAAGCAAACAATATCAGCCTGGGGCGTTCTAATCAAACCTGGCTACAATGAGTGATGTGGCGCATCATGATACCCTTGCCTTCGAGCATGTAATACCTAATAAATCTTTATTATGGTGGGACCAGGTGCCAGATTATTAGGTATAAACACCATATGCATAAACAAATATAACTGGAATATCTTATTATTATAATAAGAGATTCCACTTCCTCCAGTCGCTCTCCCTTAATGCTCACTTCCAGTCTACTGCCACTTTCACCCCTTGTACATCTCATCACCTTACTTTTACCCACATTTATCTTTAGCTTTCTTCTATCACTTACTCTCCCAAACTCTGTCACCAACTTCCTCAATCCCTCCTCCGATCCTGCCACAAGCGCAGTGTCGTCCGCAAACAACGGCTGGCTCACCTCCCACTTTTCTCCATTTTCTTTAATTATCTCCAATCCATCTGACACAAGCTCTACTACTCTCATAAAAACTCTTGACAGCTCCCAGTAGCTTTCCTCCTATCCCGTATATATAACCTCCCACAGTGCCTCTCTATCTACCCTATCGTAAGCCTTTTCCAGATCCATAAAATCCCAAAAAGCATCCTTACCTTTTCCTATAGCTTTCTCACATATCTGTCTTACCACAAAGATCTGATCTACACAACCTCTACCTGTCCTAAATCCACACTGTTCCTCACCAATTACTCCCTCTCTTCCTCTCCTAATCTTCTCAATCAAGATCCTCCCATAAGCCTTCCCAACTACACTTAACAAGCTAATCCCTCTGAAACTACTACCTTCATACTTGTCCCCTTTCCCCTTGTAAAGTGGAACTATACAGGACTACACTTAACAAGCTAATCCCTCTGAAACTACTACATTCATACTTGTCCCCTTTCCCCTTGTAAAGTGGAACTATACAGGCACTCCTCCATTCCTCCGGCACTCTACCCTCTCTCCAGCAAACATTAAATAACCTCACCAGCCAGTCCACCATCACTGTACCTCCTTTTGTTTAGACATTCTGCATGGCATCCATCTAGACCAGGTGCCTTACCAGCTTTCATCATCTTAACAACTGCCTTCACTTCATCCTTCTTTATTTCTCCTCCATTTCCCTCACTAATCACTCTCATTTTCTTAGCATTTCCCACTGCAGCTATCTTTCCCTCCCCATCCTCCTTCACATTTAGCAGCTCCCTAAAATATTCTGTCCATCTTCCCCTTACTGCCTTCTCTTCCATTATCAACTCTCCATCTGCACCTTTTCTTCTCTACTTGATTCGCCTCCTCTTCCTCTCTTAATTTCTTTCCAAAACATCTTTTTATTACTTTCAAAATTTTCTGTCATACTCTTACCCCATTTCACATCTGCTCTCCTCTTTGCCTCCTTTACCTTTTGCTTTACTTCTCTTTTCTTTTCTTTGTACCTCTCATATGACTCCCTCGTTCTATATTGTAACCAATCTGTGAAAGCTCGCTTCTTCTCTTCTACAACCTTCTTTGTTTCCTCATCCCATCATTCACTACCCTTCCTTCTATTTCCTCCTGTCCTTCTTGTTCCACACACCATCTTTGCACACTTTGTGACTCCCTCCTTGAACCATCCCCATTCCTCCTCCACACCTACCTCTACTCTATCCTTCACTCCCTCCCACTCCTCCTTCAGCTTCTTCTTGTACTCCTTCTCCTTTTCCTTTTCATTTAAAGAGTTCACTCTAAGCACCTCCCTACCTTTTGTCCCTTTCCTCTTTCTCCATCTATCCTCCACTCTCAACTTACCTTCTATCAAAAAATGATCTGATATTCCCCCACCCTCTCCCCTTAGCACATGTACATCCTTAACTAGTCCTATTAATCACTACATAATCCATCAACGCTCTATCTACCACCCTTCCCTCCACCACCCTCTCCCATGTGTACTTATGCTTGACTTTCTTCCGAAACACTGTATTTGCTATCATCAACTCTCTTTCTAGACACATTTCCACCATCAACTCTCCACTACGATTCTTCCCTGGAACTCCACATTTCCCAACCACTCCATCAATTGGATAATTTCCTACCCTAGCATTAAGGTCTCCCAGTACTATTACATTGACATTTCTCCCTAAATCCTCTATGCACTCATTTAAATCTATCCAAAAGGCTTCCCTTTCTTCTACACTCTTCTCACTGCCAGGTCCATATGCACTTACAAAGACCCACATCTCCTTTCCCAGTTTCACCTTCATCCACATTATCCTTGAGGAAACCTTCTTCCACTCCACTACCCATTTACCTATATCTTCACTTACTAGAATAGCCACCCCTTCCCTCCCTCGCCCTCTCTTCACTCCTGATAACCTCCCACTTACACTCCCAAACTTACACTCACCCTTCCCTTTCAACTTAGTTTTATGTTACATATACTCAACTTTTGGAGAATGCCCAATGTAGAAATGACAGATATGTAATATCTAAGTAAAGGTAGTGTTAATTATTAATGGTAGCCATACTGGCTATTGGGTTGCAGTAAGACTATATATTTTTTATTATTATTTATTTTATTTATTTATTATTATTTTTTTATTTATGTATATACCCCGTCTGGGGTATTGACTGCTTGTTATTGTGGCAAAGTAGCATGCAGTTGATACTTTAGGGGCGTCCCTACGGACCAGAGCCACACATCATTTTGTCTATGATAGAGGAAAACTGTTCATAGAGAAATGATGACACTTTTATACTACGACTGTCCCTCCGTTATGCTGTCCCCCAACCCCTTGTTGCTATCCTGTACCATTTCTCTGAGTATTCTTTTTCTGTGGAAGGGGAATTCCCTGTGGTGGGGGAAAAGAATACTGACACCAAGTATTTCCACTTGGATCGTAAGAGACGAGAAGAAAGGGACGGGGATTGGGACTAGGCGTCCTTCTCCTTGTAGCCCCACAGGGGACATTCCTAAAAGAAAAAGTAAAAGCATAAGAGAGTCTGGGCGTTTTCCGATCAGCACCCTAAGGTTTGGGTCTTTTAATGTGCGTGGATGTACACAATTCTACCGTCAGAAAATCTGTATGTGTGAATACTGTATAATCACAATAAAACACTTTATGTAAACTTAACTCGGGTGCAAAGGATACCAACCACGTCGGCTGGGACGCCTCCTTCAAGTGCCAGCCCCCAGAGGATACTGATGGGTTCTTAACTGTACTCACTTGTGATTTTGACTTATGACGACACACCACAACAATTTAAGCCAAAGGACTGATACCTTGTCCTTTTTCATTTAGGTAACTGTCGGGAATAAATCCCGACAGAGGCACTTTTTAGAGTAAATAGACTATTATTACATATTAATATAGACATCTGTGGTTACGGCCTCAGTTAATTTAGTGAATTGATAGCTGTAGAATTAGGATTAAGATTGAAATACAGCAATTAAGCATATCAAGCTGTATGAAATTTGTATTCTAGAAACTTAGTATATGAAAACATGCATAACAAATTATACAGTCTTACTTTTTCCATTTAGATAGAGTGGCCTATCATTTTTGTTTCTATATACGAAAACATTATATAAAGCATTATGTAAGGACTCGACACCCCTTAGTTACCACAAGCCGGTTGTTCTAACCCCTCTCAGGAATGTCGAGTTACCGATATGTCATTTTCATTATTAATCATTTTACTTACCACTTGGTGTCTTCTCCGTCTTGAGTATTGGTTCTGGTGCATTACCCATCTATAGTTCCCATGCATGGGGATTACGTATGTATCGTGCAACATTTTCACTTCAGTTAAGGTGAAGTTGTACTTCCCACAGACCTTTGACAACGAGAGGTCAAAGGTCACTAGGCGTTCGGGACCAAGAGAGGCCCCTCTCGCGCCCATACAAGGGAGTTGCGTGGTTGAGTTCAAGTTGAGTACTAGTTGAGGACAAGACAAGTCCGAGACAAGAAATGCAATCGACCTGTTAGTGATTCGTGACTAGGGGATGATATGAATTCACCCCAATCACAGACCTTATATATATCATGTGAAGTGCATATACGACGAAGTGTGCCTACCAGTGAGGGGATTCTGTGAGAGAGCCATTCCCCTCAGCATACCTTTATCCTTTCCCATTCCCATACTCACCCTCCATGCCACGCCCGAAATTCGTTGCGCACATCACCGTCATAACCAGAACAAAGATGAAGAAGATTTCCAAGTGGCCCCAAGGCCACGGTAAGTCATAAATTTAGTTCATTGAAATATTCAAACCAATATGAATAATGGAAATAAGTACATATTTATAAAGATACATGATGCTTTGTGATGCCATTATACGTTTCAGGGTTCGATGCGTTCCCTGCTGTTCACAGGTACGTAGTTTTGTAGTGTTGAAAGTTGTATATAAGTTCACACAGAGTATCCCAGTATTAACTCGGTGGGACGGTCACCTAGATTAACATATACCGTCAACATTCGTGTTAAAAGAGATGGGAAATCTGTCGGAAGTCATAGTATTCTCCACAGTGACTGCGCATCATGCGACTGACCGGATGGGACGAGACGAGTGCAGGAAAAACCACGTCGGCTGGAACCGGCTAGGACGCGACAGACACATGAGAAAAATCTTCGCGCAATAGTGCATTGGCTGTCACCTGTAACGAAGTGACATCAGGCTTTCTTACGAACCCACCCTTGATAAAAGGTTAGTCCTTGCTTAGAGAAAAGTAAGTTTTCTTTGTTTATCTAGTTTGTATGTACTGCATGACGGTTGACGGCCTTGCAAGCATTAATGGCTTCGCAGTATAGTATTGCGAGACGTGCGGCAGCAAGGCCTATAGATGTTCAACCAAACTTGGGTTACTGGTCGGAATTGCACCCTCTGATTTCTCTTTTTTTTTTTAAGATAAAGTATTTTATTTCATCGTCGTTATCCGACACCTGTATGGTTGGGAACAAGTGATTGCGCTGAAGAGATGGAGTCGGTAGCAAGTAAAGGAGAAATCATGAGAGGGTACCAAGTGGGTGCTTTAGTAGAAATTAAAAGTTGTCGGTTTTGTTTCATGGGGGATTACTCTCCGATCATAGAAATATACTAAGTGACTCTTGTCTGCAAGGGTGTCTCAATTCCCTAAAATATTACCTGTATAAATCTCTCTCCTGCAAAATCGAGACTGGGATCAGGGTTCGTGTCGCCACCATGAAATTTCAGTCAAGTGTTTGCATGACGGAAGAATGTCGCGCGGTGGTTTCTACTCGAAAGCGTTATTCTGAAATGCAAAGTGTTTGACGTCATTGTTGGCGGGTGGAGATGCTGCTGTTACGTGTGGTAGCCTTAAACGTGATAACAAATCAAAGTGGGCAGCTTGTGAGGCACACTTCACCAAAGATCGAGTATAGTACCCAACAGATGACCTATGAGTGTCAAAGAACAGGGCTGTTAGTGAGCGTTTGTTTGTAGTGACGTGTGTATGTGTGTGCGTGTTTGTCTGTATTTGTTTATTCGTTCTATTATCTATATGTTTATATATGTAAATACGTACACATAAAGGTTGCGGGCTATTGGCACACTTTTCGGGTTATTGGCAATGCAGTGAGGTACAGCACAGGAGTGGATCAGGTGATTTCAGCCCAAGGTGATTTCGGCCCGGTGATTTCGGTCCAGCGAAAATAACCTTTTAAGGGGACCCCCACCCCCAGATTTAAGAAAAAATCGAAGAAAATTGTTTTATTGCATAAATACAGAGTAAGGATCTTGCTCTAGATGCTGGTAAAGTGTTTTTATCGTACCGCCATTTTTAAAGGGTTTAAAGGGCCTACCCTCCCTCCCCCCGGCAGCCACATGCTGCGCACGACCATTGTTTACATACGTTTTGACCATATCTTACTCCATTTTCTTGCGTTTGATGCACTCATACAGTTTTCTCTTACGTCCGGCATGCAGAGATATTTGAAGATATTAGCCTTTCCTAAGCTATCCAAACAAAAGGCACACTTGCAGACGATAAGAACGTCTACATTGGCAACTCAAGGGGAGAAAGAAAGAACCCCAGCATCAACTTTGTTATCACCACCTCCAGCAGCTCTCTCCCTGCCATCTACATCCACATCCTCAGCACCTAATCCTCTGTCCTCTACACCTATATCAGACACATTGTCTCTACGCAAACAACTGTTTGCTAACAAGTGGCTACAAGGATGCCTCCTTGTTGCAACACCTTGGGTTTAGAGTCTCAAACCTCGCAGTGATATCCCTGATGCAGCAAGAGCCTGTTCCAACACCAGAAAGGAAACCCAAGAAAAGAGAGCTGAATCCCAGCAATCAGGCTACCTTGCTGGGTCATTCTAGACCAAGAACTCAAACTTTGCGACAAAGAGTGAGGTGGCGGCTTATGAGACCCTCACTTTGAGTGAATAATATCCTACACTGTAGGAGGGTACAAAGTGCCTGAGTTACTTGAAAGATGCAAAATCATCATGATAATACAATGGAACCTGTTTTCAATGGGCCTTAGGAGGTCCAATGTAAAATTTAGTCAAACTAAGGAAAAAAATAAAAAATAAACACTCGTTTCTGAAAAATGTAAGTTTTTGATACACAAAGTCTATCTCCTCCCTCAATTTCCAACCAATTTTTGCATATAAGGTCTCTATTAATAGCTAGATAAATGACAAAAAATGAAATAGAGAGTTTTTTCGCATATGTTAAATAGAATTTTTTAATAACGTGTCAGTCAAAATTTTGCGTTTTTTTTCGATGATTTTTTTTTCCTCGGCGTTAAACAAAGATATTAAAAAAAAATCTATTTTGTTTTTCTATATATATAGAAGATTCTTTTGCTGTAAAATGAAAGACATCGAATAACAATTGTAAGAGGAGATAGGATTTGAAAGAAGCCCAAAAATATGGTATTTTTTACGTTTTTTATTTAAAAAAAATAAAAAACTACTGGTCAGATCTGAATAAAACTCAAGCTGTGAAGGTTTACTCAGACCTAGATATCACACAGAAAAAATCAGCAAGATCCTCCAGAAAAAAAAAATTGGGTGGGGAGTCCCCTTAAGCTTGAAGGCTTGGTGGCAGTAGACTGGAAGTGAGCATTAAGGGAGAGCGAATGAAGGAAGTGGATAGTTTTAGATACTTGGGTGCAAATGTGTCAGGAAAAGGTGGAGTGAAGGTGAAGGTAGAATGTAGATTGAGAGAAGCAAGTAAATGGCTTGGTAGATTGAAGAGTGTAATGAGGAATAGACATTTGGGAATGGATGCTAAGAGGAGACTGTATGAATGAGTGATTGTGCCAACAGCACTGTATGGGGTAGAAACATGGAACATAAGAGAGGAAGAGAGAAGGAGTTTTAATGTGTTTGAGATGAGGTGTCTGAGAAGTATGATGGGGGTTACTAGGCTAGATAGAGTGAGAAATGAGGAGGTGAGAAGTAGAACAGGGATGGAAAGGGAGTTGGGAGATAGGGTTGATGAAAGAGTATTAGGATGGTTTGGACACATAGAAAGAATGAGTGAAGAAAGACTAGTAAAAGAGGTATGGAAGGCAGATGTGGAAGAAGTGAACATGAGGGGACGTCCTAGAATGAGGTGGATGGATGGGGTGTAGGGGGCTTTGGGGAAGTGGGGAATGTCTGTTGAGGGAGGACGGGAGAGGACAGAAGACAGGGGTGAATGGAGAATGGTTGTATATGGATGATGTTATGATGCATAAGGTGGAATGGGCGGGGGGTTGGGGGTGAGGTAATATGTGTGAGCAAAATTTGACGCAGCCCAAAGGGATTTCTCCCCGTCTTCTCTTTTTATGCATGGGGGGGACGGATAGGGGGAGTAGCCGATTTAATGAAGCGGCCTTGCTGTGGATGTGCTGTGTCTTGCGACACTGTTTCTGACCCAGGGCAGTGGGCAAGGTGCAGGGATGACCCGTCATCCAGGAGGTGCTAAGATAAGAGGGAGGGTGGAACGTATTCAGGGTTGGAATGGGTGGGAATTATTTTATGCCTTTTCCTTTTTGGCTATATCCCTTGTAATGGGGGAAAAGCCTTGGTATATGTATGTATGTATGTGCAAAAATATTGTTACTCGTACTTGATATGATATTTAAGTATTTTTCTAATTCTTTTAATAATATATATTTTTTCAATAATAAGTAAATAATAATAGCAACATTTGGAGGACTGGCCGAAACGTCCTACCCTGCAGAGTTCTGGCCGCAACATCTGTGGCTGAAACATTCTACATTCGATGCACTTCTCTCCTGCATGTTCACTAATGATGTTGAACTTCTGGGCTGGGTTGTTAAAAAAAAATTGCACTATCTTGGCGTTAAATATATCTTGACATTAAACATCATGGTAATACAGAGCGTTACCATGGCATTTAACATCAAGATAAACTAACGCCAGAATTAGTTTTTTGAACAACCCTAGACTCCTTGTTATATCATGTTATCAATGTTAGGCAACTTTTTTGGGCACTAATTACACTATTTACCTTAGTCCACACATGAAAGTTGTATAATTTAAATTTAAATTATTTGTTTTATAAATTTTATTTCGTTTTCACACAGTATGTGCAAAAAATATTGTTACTTGAAATGATATATAAGTAGTTTTTAACATTCTCTTTATATTTTCTTTCAATGATAAATAAACAATGATAAACATTCGGAGGACTGCTATTATTATCTATCTATTATTGAAAGAAAATATATTTTTAAAAGATTAATATATCACCGGCGATTTCGGCCCAGAAAAACCCTGGGCCGAAATCACCCGTAGCCCACCCATTCAAAATAGTCAATATTATGAAGCGGATGAGAAGAACGTCACTTCGAACCGCGTCATCCATTCATAATTAATCCATCTCTCGCTCTTCCACATGCATCCGAGTTTCCCCAACCCCATCCATCCACCCACACTATATCCTCCTGTTAAACTTACGTTATCCACTTTTCCTATCCACTCTCTCTCTCATTGTGGACTTTGGTTTTAACAGTTCACACGCACACTGAAAACCAAGCAACTTGTAACTTTATGCAGACTGACAGTACGAGGGAATTTTGTCAGGATGAATTATTATTGGAACATGTTTTCCTTGCTAGGGAAGATTCACTCGCGGCTTCATGCGTTTATTAGAATCACATCTACACTTTCTCACTCCCTCACCCAACCCCGTCCTTGTGGGGGTTACTGCAGGACCACCGGTCTAACCCATAGGGAACGATGCAGTCTCTATCTACGTCCTCACGGTGGCTTCTTCCAGTTTAGTAAGGTTGTTTGAAGGGAGAAAAGTACATGGGTTTCACTACCACTGCCTTTGATTGACAGCCAATACCATCCCGCATGAGAGCTCAGAGCTTGCATGTGGCCCGTGCACTGGGTAATGCTGTGAACACACACACACACACTGGATGGCGCTGCGGTTAGTTTCCGATCGCCAGTACAGCGGTCCGGGTTCGAATCCCGGCCAGGACTTAAAAATTCTGTATCGCTGCATTGAGAGTCGTTACTCCAACCCTCGTGGGCGGGGAGTTTGGTGTGCGTGTAATTACGGTCACAGCATTACCCAGGGATCGGTCATATATGAGCTTTGAGCTCTTTCGCGAGGGAAATAACTGTAGATCACGAGTATAACACGTGATCTAATATAGAATTGCACACACACACACACAAAACTATTAAGAAGAATCGAAAGAATAGGTGTACAAGGACAATTACTGGAATGGATGGAAGATTTCTTGCATGGGAGAAAAATGATAGTGGTACTCAGAGATAGAAACTCGACCTGGGAAGAGATGATAAGTGGAGTCCCACAGGGTCCACCGATAATGTTTCCTAAATATATGTGTATATATATACATATATACACACACATATATATATATATATATATATATATATATATATATATCACTTAGACAAAATGTTGTAGCACATTTGTAAATACTGTATAATCACGAAGAACTCACAGTCAGAATAAAAGGAAACTTTAGAAGAAAGTGTGACTTCTATATTTTGGCTTATAGCTATAGCCCTCTTCAGGAAAGTACTTTCCTGATGAGGGCTATAGCTATTAGTCGAAATATAGAAAGTTACACTTTCTTCTAAAGTTTCCTTTTATTCCGACTGTGGGTTCTTCGTGATTTTATATATATATATATATATATATTTGTATATATATATATATATATATACATACATATATATATATACATATATATACATATATATATATATATATATATATATATATATATATAAATGACATGGATGAAGGTGAAGAATGTTACATGAAATTCTTTGCAGACGACGAAAAACTACTAAAAGTACTGAAAAAGACTGAATCGCTACAGAGAGACCTGGTCAAGTTATGGGAATGGAGTCAGAAGAGGGAAGCGAACTTCAGCACTAAGAAATGTAGTATAATGGAATTTGGAAAAAAAAAGAATATCAGGAGAATACAAAATCGGTACAAAGGATGTAAAGTTAGTTCCGAAAGAGTTATTATCAGCAAAGACATGTCCCCAGACAAGCATTTAAACAAAATAGTCGGAGAAATCTACAATTTGCTAAGATCAATAAAGGTGGCTTTTAATAACTTGGATGAAGTGATGGTAGAAAAAAAAATACTAGTCACACTGATAAGACCAAGATTGGAGTACGCTGCGACACATGGACACCCAGTACAAAAAAGAATATAAGGAAAATAGAAAAAAAAAATCCAAAGAGCAACGACAAAGATGGCTCCAACACTTTCAAAATTGACATACGAACAAAGATGGTCTAAACTGGAACTACCACCCCTGGAACATAGAAGAGAAAGAAGCGATCTATTGGCCATTTACAGAATCATGAAGACTTATTAAAGTGTGATAAAAGAAAAACAAGGGGACAAGAAAGGAAACTCAAAAAGAATAGTTATAGAATAGATAAAAAAAAATACACACAAGGTGGTGGATGTCTGGAACAAATTGGACGAAACAATAGTGTGTGCAAACACCATACAAGATTTTTTAAGAACAAACTAGACAGATGCTGTGAGATACAAAGACGGATCACTACGGGCGTAGCTCCCCTTCCTGCATAATACAACTAGGTAAAATACACACACACCAACACACAAACACACCAGTACACACAAACATACATGCAAACACACACAAGCAAATACACAAATACACACAAGGTAAATACGCACAAATACACAAACTCGCAAATATACAAGCAACCCCTTGCACACCCAAGTTGGAATTCCGGCTCGTATCTCTTTTTAGTGGTGAATATGAAAACATTACCTGTAGGAGATAATGAAAATATTGCTGAAACAGAAAATATTAATTCTATTTTTTGGTGGATAATCAACATCATTACAGGAATGACTATGATATTTAATCATGCTGTGAAAGGGTTAAGGATCAGCCTTGGGGACCTGCTAGTGGTGGTCCTTTAAAATGAATGGCAGAGAGAATGATCTCCCTCCTGCCTATTATCAAAACCCTGCTTCTGACCCAGGGCAGTGGACAGGATTCAGGGACGACCCGTCATCCTGAGGATGTCAAGAAAAGAGGGAGGTAGCTAAATCAAAAGGGAATTACCCACTTCCACCCACCACCCTCTCGTCTTGGCTCCTCATGGATGACGAGTTATCCCTGTATTCCGTCCACTGCCCTGGGTCAGAAACAATGCAGTAAGACACAGCACATCCACAGCAACCCAGCTTCACTTGGTTTTACTCTGATCTAAATATCATTATCATGTCACTTCTCCACTCTTCCAATGTGGGAATCTCCAGTTTTGTTTTGGTTTGTCATTTTCAGTCTTTCCTTGTATGTCTTGTCATTTAGTTTCGAGATCACCTGGGCTGCCACCCTTTGATTTATTTTCTTTGTATCTTACTTTGTGTGTGATGACCACATCACTGTCTGGGACAAATCAGGTTTTCAATTACTTTTTTCATTGTATTCTTCCATGTAGTGAAATATCACTCATGTGCGTATGTAAAGTGGATACTTGAATATTAGTACTTGACAGATTATCTGTGAAATAAATATTAGACCTGTTATTATTCCCATTATTCAAAGTGTCGTGTCTCTTCAGACATAAAGAAGATGTCACTAGGCAAACTCAGCAAGTCACAAATTGCCAAAGGCCTTAAGTGTCTTCTGGACATAGAAGAAGCTATAGAAAATAAGAAGGTAGGTCTCTCTCTCTCTCTCTCTCTCTCTCTCTCTCTCTCTCTCTCTTCTCTCTCTCTCTCTCTCTCTCTCTCTCTCTCTCTCTCTCTCTCTCTCTCTCTCTCTCTCTCTCTCTCTCTCTCTCTCTCTCTCTCTCTCTCTCTCTCTTTCTCAAAGGGCAGTTATGCCTTCACTGAGCCCAATCCCCATTATGGTGTATGTGTGTATGTGTTTATGAGGGCAAACCTAGCCACCTCAGTTTGCAAGTAATACATACATATACCAGTACATGTATGTATAATGGAATCTATACATTATTATACTTTATACTGAAATTTTAAGAGTCGGCTCTAAAAACAAAATGATTTACAGGGACAGCAAGAGCTAAAAGACCTCTCTTCTCTTTACTATACCAATGTTCCCCAAGATTGTGGACGCAAAGCTCCGCCAATCATTGACACCCTCGAAATTGTTCAACAGAAGAAGGAACTGTTGGTGAATGTAAGTGACATAGAACTTACCCTTAGTATTCAAAAGATCAAGGCAAGTGTTGAAATTTCTTGTTATAATTCATATGGGGGGATGGAGAGGGGGGTCACCGATTTAGTGAAGCAGCCTTTCTGTGGATGTGCTGTGTCTTGCGACACTGCTTCTGACCCAGGGCAGTGGACAAGGTGCAGGGATGACCCGTCATCAAGGAGGTGCTAAGAGGGAGGGTGGAGGGGGATGAAGTGTATTTAGGGATGGAATGGGTGGGAATGGTTTTATGCCTTTTTCTTTTTGGCTACCTCCCTTGTAAGGGGGAAAAAGCCTTGGTATGTATTTGTATGTATAATTCATATCCCATCTTATCAGTAATTTTCATTCCTGTTTCTATTATATATATATATTTTTTTAATCTTTTTAGAAAGAGACTGAGGAAATTGAGAATCCACTGGATGAAAAGTATGATCAGTTGGGATGTATTGTGGAGGTTGTACCAAAGTCAGGGAAGTAATGATAGTGAACAAAATATCACAATAGGATGTAATGATAATGGAGGAGAAAATGTCACGGTAGGATATGTCAGTGGAGGACAAAATATAATTTTAGGATGGGATACTGGACAGAATGTAAATACAGGCCAAAATATCAGTGTAGAGTATAGCATTAATGTAGAACAATGTGCCAGTATAGGACAAAATATAATTTTAGGATATAATGTCGGTAGAGGACGAAATGTTACATTAGGATGTAGTGTCACAGGACAAAATGTCGCAATGGAATGTAATGACAGTGGGGGACAAAAGATCACGATAGGAAGTAATGATAGTGAAGGACAAAATATCATGATAGGATGTAATGATAATGGAGGAGAAAATGTCACGGTAGGATATAATGTCACTGGAGGACAAAATATAATTTTAGGAAGGGATGCCGGACATAATGTCAACGAACGACGGGAGGCCGGCGTGAATCACGGTGACGTAGGGGGAAAAAATGTACAAAAGAGATCGGATGACTGTGATTGACCAGATGTCCGTGATGGGGGAAATGTTAATTTTGATGGGAGAAATATTAATGAGGCATTGAATGTCAATGAAGGACCAAATAATAATATAGAGCAAGGTATAAATAAAAAAACAAAATTATAATGTACATACATACATACATATACCAAGGCTCTTTCCCCCCTTACTAGGGAGGTAGCCAAAAAGGACAAGGCATAAATCATTCCCACCCTTTCCATCCCCGAAAACACTCCACGCCCCTCCACCCTCCCTCCCATCTTAGCACCTCCTGAATGACGGGTCATCCCTGCACCCTGTCCACTGCCCTGTGTCAGAAGCAGTGTCGCAGGACACAGCACATCCACAGCAAGGCCGCTTCATAAAATCGGCGACCCCCCCTCTCCGTCCCCCCCTACATAAAGGAGAGGACGGGGAGAAATCCCTTTGGGCTGCGTCAAAATTTTTGCTCACACATACTATCTCACCCCCCCATTCCCCCGTCCAATCCACTTCATGCATCACAACATTTTCCATATACAACCATTCTCCATTCACCCCTGTCTTCTGTCCTCTCCCGTCCTTCCTCAACGGACATTCCCCTCTTCACCAAAGCCCCCTTCACCCCATCCATCCATCTCATCCTAGGACGTCCCCTCATGTTCACTCCCTCCACATCTGCCTTCCATACCTCCTTTACTAGTCTTTCTTCACTCATTCTTTTCATGTGTCCAAACCATCCCAATATTCTTTCATCAACCCTATCTCCCAGCTCCCTTGCCACTCCCTTGCACATAGGTAAAAATAACAGCAAGTACGATTACAAGCTATTTGGAAATTCGTTAACAAAAGTGGATCGTGAAAAAGATCTCAGCGTAATTATCAGTAACGACCTCAAATCATCCAAACAGTGTATTTCAGCCTCTGAGAAAGCAAATAAGATTCTGGGACTGATTGCGCGATCTTTTGATTTCAAAAGTCCATCACTTATTAACAAGCTATATAAATCGTTAGTTCGTCCACATTTGGAATATGCTGTTTCCGTATGGTCACCGAATCTCATTAAAGACATTGACAGACTGGAAAAAGTACAACAGCGAGCCACAAAACTGATTCCAAATATCAAAAACAAATCATACAAAAATTGACTAAAACACATGAATCTGTTTTCCCTAAAAAAACATAGATTCAGAGATGACTTGATACAGGTCTTTAGCGCAATGGGTTAGGCATAATTACTATGTCTTGGTGTTATATGTTGAGTGTGACGGAAAAAGGAAGGGGGTATGAATTAGAGTGGTTGTTGGGGGGGGGGGGTTCGGGAACCAGGGAACGTGAGTAATTGGTTAATTGTTAGGAAAATATCACCGGCGACTACACTTACAAATACGTGAGCGTAAGTGGGAGAGTGCAAGATCTAAGGAATAACAGATCTAACCACTTCCGACCGAATTTCGAGGGAGTTGGCGCAGCGGACCCGTGAACGTCTCCTGGCTGTTCAAAGTGGGGTTCGCGGGTCCTATAGCTGTCATTTGAAGCTGGTGCGTCGTTCGGGTATGTTGTTGCCTTCGCTCGCACCGCTCCACGCAATTAGTTATATTCTGACAAATATTATACAAAATATATATATAAGATATTATAGTTCCTGTCTATATATATATGAATATATAGTATATGATATATAATATAAAATATTATAGTTCCTGTCTTCCTTGGCGTTACACAGTTTTCTTCAGCGTTTCACAAAGAGAAAACGGACCCAGCCTAATGACGTCAGAAGCTGTGCACAATAATTCAAACGGTCTGACTTTTTTTTTTTAGACCTTGGGAGAGTGCTTCTCGAAGGCGGGAGTTGGTGTGGAATGGATGTTATCGCTGATAATACTGCCCAATCACTTACATATACCACGGCTTTCCCCGCTTTCATGGGATATACCCAGGTAGGGAAGGGCATACAAAAACTCCCACCCATTTCATCCCCATATGTACTACACTTTTCCCCCACCCTCCCTCTAATTTGATCATAAACGGTCACCATTCATAACAGCAGCATTGGGTGTACAGTTATTAAGGGAGATTAATCATAATTTTTTGTGTACGACACATGCAGTCCGCCATTACCTACACAATATGTACATAATAAATAAACGCTTTAGAAAGCGTATGCAAATAAAAGTATATACAAATAGATTCCGCTATATGATGATAATCCATGGATGTGGTAAATTATTTACAATATAATGTTTTAATTATAATGGATGTATACAATGATTTGATGGAGATAAATAATATTATGTACAGTTAACATATGTACAATTAGGAGACACTGCAGCAGATGTGGCGTGTTGCCACAAATGTCACTTCGAACCGCGTCATCCTTTCATCCGTTCATAATCCATCTCTCGCTCTTCCACATGCATCCGGGTTTCCCCCACCCCATCCATCCACCCACACTGTATCCTCCTGTCAAATTTACGTTATCCACTTTTCCTATTCACTCTCTCTCATTGTGGACTGCTAGTCTTTGGTTTTAACAGTTCACACGCACACTGAAAAACCAAGCAACTACTAAATTTATGCAGACTGACAGTACGAGGGAATTTTGTCAGGATAAATTATTATTGGAACATGTTTTCCTGGTGCCATATACATAAAACTTTTTTGTTAGCCTTAACAATCTCTGCTAGCTAACAGAAAACCACTAAAAGTTATGCCCCAATGCTTAACTAACAAATGTTAGCTAGTAAACAGTCAAAGCCCGTTAATTAAACAATGCTGAAGTTAGCAGCTTATGAACATGTAATTGAACATATTATTAAAAATTTCACGCATAAAACAGTGTTATTAATGCAGTTGTTCAAAATTTATTAATAGAGTATCATGATAGCACATAAATATCGTATGTGTGTTTTTTAGTTCTTATTAACCAACGACAGACAGTTTTGGACGAAGGCGCATCGCACCGTATGTTTGAAAACATTGTACAGGAAAAAAATACAAATTATATTATTTTATAAACTATATTTGTTTCAATTCATTTTATCTTTCACTTTTGATTATAAGTGGAATGAAAACTTGGTAGTAGAGAGAGAGCACTGCAACAGCAATCTCACCTTCATGATACCTCACTCAGCCACTGGTCTACTGCAATATAAATTAATGTACAATAATTTAGTACAGTTTAGAAACTAAGAATGGCACCAATCACAAATATTTATGCACAGTACTGCATCTCTGAGCAAGGGTAGTTAAGTACAGTACTGTACTGTACTTAAACCTTTATTAATTTAGTGAACATATATTGTAATGTATACAGTATACTGTATTGTGCAGTATACAGCACAGTATATTCATAAGAATTGATAAGGATAAGTAGCAAATACCTGAAATGAAAACTGGCAATGTAATATCGAAATGGATGTCCGTTACAGCCAGCCGGTCTACCAGGAGTAGGAGGTATCTCTGCTTCACCTGGCTCTTCTTCTTCATCTGCACCTAGTACGTCTGTGGTAAGTGCCAAACACGCAGTATTTTGGTAGGAGTTTATTGCGGAGATCTACACACAAGTAAGACAGGAAGTGATCTGTCACAAGCGAATGCTTGGGGGGCCTAGCTGGGCATTAAGACGCGCCCGTGGCCTACTTTCTGTTACATTGTTGCTAGGCGGGAAAAAGATTGGGCAAAACAATACATACTAACATATCTAGGTATATACATAGAAATATACAGCAACAAGAGAACAATTACATTTAATGATGAATATGCATGCAAAATGGTTAAGGGTAACATATATTTAGTTCCTTAATTCTACGACGTGTACAATTGGCATAGACGCCTAATGACGTATATATATTCGGTTATATAATTATGTATAGGCACTTATATAATGTAATGACTACATAGGCTTACTTATACAAAACATTTACAATAGATATATGTTGATATTAAGTACTCATGTATAATAAAGATGTGTGACATATACATTAAAGGAGATACATATACAATAAATATATACAATAATTAAATAAGGAAGGGCTTGGCTACACGTCCCTTTCAGCTGCATCGTCGAACAGTTCATCTTCCTCGTTGATAGGCAGGGGAATGTTAAACTGCTTGCACATGTTGTGGAGCAGAGCACAGACATAGACGATTTTGCATGTCTTCTCTGGGAACAATCGTACTTCACCATTAGTACATGGAACCGTCGCTTGAGCTGCCCAATCTCCTATCTACTACACAACGCGTCCTCTTGTGTGCTCTGCAATAATAGTTAACCAATCTAGAGAAATTCACAATCAATCCAAACAAGACTACAAACCAACATACAATCTGACATATGTACCAGGGAACACAAAACCAATCCCACATTACATAAAATGATTGCCTGTATACCTGTCCATGTGATTGGAGTACACTGTAGAGACTTGGGCCATTTCCACCCTATGGCAGTTATTTGGTCCAATGAGAGGGGATGTGGCCCCACCAGGTGAGTTATCATAAGGTGAGGTCTTGCAGTATATACAGTAGCATCTATAAGCTGTAAAGTGTTGAAGAGGAAATCTGTACTGAGTAATTCTATACTATATTGGTATTTTGGTTATCACATTAATGACTACTACCTAGACTGGAGAGAACAATGCCCCCATTAAAATAAACTGTACTATATAGCATAAGACACATGATTTTAACTTCCATGTTATAGTTTGTCTGAACGCCAGCCAGGGGGTTTAGATAAGGCGTCAGCAACCACTCCTTGCAAGGATAGCCAGTCTCCTAGAAGGTAGCATCCAGCTGGGACATTATTTTTTTCAAAAAGTGCCTTCAAGCCAGACTCGTCCAATATCCTGGCATCATGTACTGAGCCAGGCCACCTTGACAAAACATCAAGTATCCTGTACTTGGCATCGAATACGACTTGCACGTTGATGTTATGGTATCGTTTTCTATTTACATATAAATGTTCATCGACACTGGGAACCATGATGGGACCTTTCGCAGAGAGATTTGATACCAGACACCGCCAGATTTTGTAATTCTTGCCGAAAAATAATTACTTTTTTGGGCAAGTATTATAGACTTACAGAGGTATTTCGTTGCACATTATTGTGTCTGAAATTTAAGTCAATTAATTTCATGATTGCAAACGGCATATAGCATTGTTTGAGCCTCTATTTATAATTACAGATATTCGTAAAACAGCCTATAATTGTATCAAGCCAAGCAATTTGTCATTTTCTACCGACTTCAATGGACATATACCGATATATACTTTCAATTGAATGCACCAAGCAATAGGCAAATCTATGTAATGTATAGAAAATTTATTTTTGTATCGAAGACTTTTTTCCGGTACGATTACTAAAGCCCCGTCCACACGTACCATCACGCATCAGCGACTTGATGCAGTAGTCGTGTTGAAAACTTGTTACTAGCGTACGGACAGGCTGCATCACTGCCAATACCTTGCGCGAACCAGATCTCAGTATCATTTGGCTTTCACGGGAAGAGGATGTCCGCCGACGCTCTACTCATTTAATCATTAAACCACCACAGCTTTGGAGTGTATACATTTTTCCTGCCAATACCAGACTTCTTTGATGCATTGATGGCAGTCATTTCCCTGTGTGAAACTGTGTTTTCAGGGTACAAAGTTTTTTGGTAATGTCTTCATTCCGCACATTACATTTTGTTAAAGAAAAGAAGTCAGCTTTCGATGTTTGTACTTTTTATATTTCTCATCTTATATTCTTTGCACTTGATATTCCAAATGGCTGGGTACTGCTTTAGTAGCTTAATGTAATGTAATATAATAGTCTTCGTCTACTCGAAAGGCTTTGCGGAAGTTGCTTGTGCCATTGTATACTAGGAGAGCGAGGCTGATTAATTATCTTCATATACAGGACGTGACAGTGATATCCATTATTTTTCGACACTCTCAGATAAAATGCACCAACCGAAATTAACATCCTCTGATTTTTAATGCTTATACTTACTTCAGTAAAAATAATTACCTATTTTTAGTTTTATCTTATAATCAAATTAACAAAGCCTTAGCACACACCAGTAAGTAAAATTTATAACATTAAGAGTCATGTTTTTAATTCTAAATACACTTATGCAGCAATTTATCTTGTATATATATATTTTTTTTATTGGTTTCCAAATTAGCTAAGTCACCCCTTTGCCTCATGAAATCTGAGACTATTGAAAATTCTAGCGCTAATAGGAAACTACGAGCCTGACTGCGAAAGGTCCCATTCTAATGTGTGCCATTTATGGTACCCACAACACCGGGAAACCTTTAGGGTTGATTCACACTATCGGTCCGGTCGCGCTCCACTCCCGCTACGCTCTCGGTCCGGTCCAATATTGTCTCATTAATTTCAATGGAAGCATTCACACTGGCGCTCTCGCTCCAGTCTCGCTCCGGTCACGGTTCCGTCAAAAGATATTTTTACCGGAGCGAGACTGGACCGTGAGCGCCAGTGTGAACTCAGTTGCCACGGTCCTGCTCCACTCCAGTCGAGATTCAGCCTTCATATAAGCAAGTAGTGTTACCCTCTGTCCTACCAAACCATGGATAATCCAAAGGAAACACCACAATGGGATCATGAGAAAGTTAGAAAAATGATAAAAATACATTTTCTTTTTATTTATCACTGATACAATGACAATGCGTACAGCGAGGATATTCATAAGCACCAACTGAATACAATATAACTTACAAAACTTACTTTAATTTTGTGGATTTATATGAAATGCTAATAGAATTAGTCAAAAGGTAAACCAGAGCTGTATGACCTGACTTCGCTGAACTACAGTGATAATGTTTGCATACTTATCATATTGCCAAGGTACTGAGAAAAAAAAATACACATTATGAACCCAAGAAAGAAATTCCATATGTATAATAACAACCTATTATCCACTGCGGAAATGCATCTCCTTAGCTCACTCAACAAATATTCCTACACAAGTTTGTTTGTCTACTTATATTTTATCATTATGCCAAGGCATTGAACCAGCTGGGGAGCTGAAATAATCTTTCAGTGTTTCTCTCGCGCCAAAAGCCTCCTTTGTAGCATTTCCCCCTCTTCCTCTCATTGGACGTACTGTGTTTGATGGAGGCATGACAACAGTATCTGGTAATGCAACAGCATTTGGGTGTATCAGATTGTGAAGTATGCATGTTGTTGTAATGATTGCATTAGCGTTAGAAGGCATAGCTTTAAGTTTCCTTAAATATATTCTGAAGGTTTGCACTAGAATACCAAATGTGCACTCAACTATCCTCCTGGCTCTAGATAATCTATAATTAAAAATCCTCTTCTCTATCTTATGTTCAGTCTGTGAACCTGGGTAGGGCCTCATCAAATTTCTCTTCAGCGGGAAAGCCTCATCTCCCACTATAACGTATGGTGCAAGCACATCAGTGCCAGGAAGTGCAGCATCTTCTTGTACATTTCAAGTCATCCTCAATTTTGGATAGTATTTTCTCAAATGTTCCTTTCTTCATTCTGAAATAGCTGTGGAATTTACTCTCATCATCAATAAGACGAGGATACAGAGTATGAAATTCTCCTTCAGTCTTCCTATCTTGCAACATCGGATGAACCCACAATCTCTTTCTTTTTCTATTTTGTTTTCCTTCTTCTTCTTCATCAAGTGCAATAGCGAATATTGCCAACTCGGCGTCAGAAAAGTCACACTTCCTTCGTAACTGATGGTAAGACTTCTACTGGTATCGAGGGAGGGGCGATGACGGGAGCGAGAGCGGACCGTACGTGTGAATGCCTCAGAACCGAGAGCAGACCGAGAGTGGAGCGCGACCGGACCGATAGTGTGAATCAACCCTTAGGGTTGATTCACACTATCGGTCCGGTCGCGCTCCGCTCCGGTTCTGAGGTATTCAGGGTTGATTCACACTATCGGTCCAGTCGCGCTCCGCTCTCGGTTCTGAGGTATTCACACGTACGGTCCGCTCTCGTTCCCGTCATCCCCCCTCCCTCGACACCAGTAGAAGTCTTACCATCAGTTACGAAGGATGTGTGACTTTTCTGACGCCGAGTTGGCAATAATCGCTATTGCACTTGAAGCCCCCCCCAAAAAAAATAGAAAAAGAAAGAGATTGTGGGTTCATCCTATGTTGCAAGATAGGAAGACTGAAGGAGAATTTCATACTCTGTATCCTCGTCTTATTGATGATGAGAGTAAATTCCACAGCTATTTCAGAATGAAGAAAGGAACATTTGAGAAAATACTATCCAAAATTGAGGATGACTTGAAATGTACAAGAAGATGCTGCACTTCCTGGCACTGATGTGCTTGCACCATACGTTATAGTGGGAGATGAGGCTTTCCCGCTGAAGAGAAATTTGATGAGGCCCTACCCAGGTTCACAGACTGAACATAAGATAGAGAAGAGGATTTTTAATTATAGATTATCTAGAGCCAGGAGGATAGTTGAGTGCACATTTGGTATGCTAATGCAAACCTTCAGAATATATTTAAGGAAACCTAAAGCTATGCCTTCTAACGCTAATGCAATAATTACAACAACATACATACTTCACAATCTGATACACCCAAATGCTGTTGCATTACCAGATACTGTTGTCATGCCTCCATCAAACACAGTACGTCCAATGAGAGGAAGAGGGGGAAATGCTACAAAGGAGGCTTTTGGCGCGAGAGAAACACTGAAAGATTATTTCAGCTCCCCAGCTGATTCAATGCCTTGGCAAAATGATAAAATATAAGTAGACAAACTTGTGTAGGAATATTTGTTGAGTGAGCTAAGGAGATGCATTTCCGCAGTGGATAATAGGTTGTTATTATACATATGGAATTTCTTTCTTGGGTTCATAATGTGTATTTTTTTATCTCAGTACCTTGGCAATATGATAAGTATGCAAACATTATCACTGTAGTGCAGCGAAGTCAGGTCATACAGCTCCGGTTTACCTTTTGACTAATTCTATTAGCATTTCATCTAAATCCACAAAATTAAAGTAAGTTTTGTAGGTTATATTGTATTCAGTTGGTGCTTATGAATATCCTCGCTGTGCGCATTGTCATTGTATCAGTGATAAATAAAAAGAAAATGTATTTTTATCATTTTTCTAACTTTCTCATGATCCCATTGTGGTGTTTCCTTTGGATTACCCATGGTTTGGTAGGACAGAAGGAAACACTACTTGCTTATATGAAGGCTGAATCTCGACTGGAGTGGAGCAGGACCGTGGCAACTGAGTTCACACTGGCGCTCACGGTCCAGTCACGCTCCGGTCTCGCTCCAGTAAAAATATATTTTGACGGAACCGTGACCGGAGCGAGACCGGAGCGAGAGCGCAAGTGTGAATGCTTCCATTGAAATTAATGAGACAATATTGGACCGGACCGAGAGCGGAGCGGGAGTGGAGCGCGACCGGACCGATAGTGTGAATCAACCGAACCTAATCTCCCAATGTTCGGTCATTTGATCAAGTTTTTCCTCCAGATTTGCTAGTTGGGGGAGGCTGGTATCCGCCCCCCCCCCATTAAATCCTTGGAGGTTATTATCCTCACCTTCCATTGAACTGCTCTTATCTATGTTTCTAATCTTTACATTTTTGTTAGTCGCATCACCAAAATCCAAATCATCGGTCTGTCTTTTGTTTACAAGCCGTTTGACCTCTTGGACCAAGCCTTCCCTTCCTCATTACCTTCCATTTCCCTCAGTAATCCCTCCCCTTCTCCTTTTTCCGCTACACCACGAGCAATCCCCCCCCCCTGTAAATACAATAGGTACTTTCTTTGCTTTGGGATCCACGAAAAATTCACTTTTTCTTCAGAACGTACTCTACGCCATCCATCCGATGAAGTGTGTGTATTTACCTAGCTGTATTTTACAGGAAGGGGAGCTATGCTTGTGGTGTCCCATTTTCATATCTCATTTTATCTAAACTATTTTTAAATTCATGTATTGTTTTTGCACACACCACTTTCTCATCTAACTTGTTCCAACTGTCTACTACTCTGTGAGGAAAGCTGTTCTTTTTCAGGTCTCTTCTATAGCTGTCTTTTTTTATTTTCATTCCATGTCCTCTTGTATTTCTCTCATCCCATTTTATCAGATTCTATCAGTAATTTCTATGCCTTTCATGATTCTGTAAATACCTATCAAATCTCCTCTCTCTCTTCTTTGCTCTAGTTTATGTA
This sequence comes from Oratosquilla oratoria, assembly GCF_046742065.1. Lineage (NCBI taxonomy): Eukaryota > Metazoa > Arthropoda > Malacostraca > Stomatopoda > Squillidae > Oratosquilla > Oratosquilla oratoria. The sequence continues at coordinate 921,567 of NC_134796.1, read as the reverse complement.
GTTCAAGTTTTGCTAGTCTCTCTTCATATGATAGTTTTGAGAGTGTAGGTGCCAATTTTGTAATTGCTCTTTGTATTCTTTCAAGCTTTCAATTTCTTCATCCATATCATTAATATATATAGCAAACATTATTGGGGCCAGAACTGTTCCTTGTGGAACCACGCTTATTACTTCATCCCATTTTGAGTGTTGGTCTCTTATCACTACTACTCTCATTTTTCTTTCTTGCAAAAAGTCTTCCATCCAATTTAGCAGTTTGTCCATCCAATGAAGTGTGTGTGTGTGTGTATTTACCTAGTTGTATTTTACAGGAAGGGGAGCTATGCTCGTGGTGTCCCGTCTTCATATCTCATTTTATTTAAACTATTTTTAAATTCATGTATTGTTTTCGCACAAACCACTTTCTCATCTAACTTGTTCCAACTGTCTATTACTCTGTGAGGAAAGCTGTTCTTTTTCAGATCTCTTCTATAGCTGTCTTTTTTAATTTTCTTTCCATGTCCTCTTGTATTTCTCTCATCCCATTTTATCAGATTCTATCAGTAATTTCTATGCCTTTCATGATTCTGTAAATAGCTATCAAATCTCCTCTCTCTTTTCTTTGCTCTAGTGTCTGTAGTTCAAATTTTGCTAGTCTCTCTTCATACGATAGTTTTGAGAGTGTAGGTGCCAATTTTGTAATTGCTCTTTGTATTCTTTCAAGCTTTCAATTCCTTCATCCATATCATTAATATATATAGCAAACATTATTGGGGCCAGAACTGTTCCTTGTGGAACCCCACTTATTACTTCATCCCATTTTGAGTGTTGGCCTCTTATCACTACTCTCATTTTTCTTTCTTGCATAAAAGTCTTCCACCCAATTTAGCAGTTTGTCCATCCGATGAAGTGTGTGTGTATTTGCTTAGTTGTATTATACAGGAAGGGAGCTATGCTCGTGGTGATCCGTCTTTGTATCTTTCAGCATAAAGTTTTTTCTCTAAATTTTTAATAGTATTTCCACACACATATAATATATATATATGTATATTTATATGTGTATATATATATATATATATATATATATATATATATATATATATATATATATATAAAATATAACTCAACGAAGACCCACTGTGATTCATGTACAGTTCCAACTTAATCTATATCCTTGATTTCCAGTCATCATATTTAGATTTGAGTTCATGTATTGGTCCAGGTTAAGCCATATCACCTTTTAAGCTATTCCAAGTATTTATGTGAATATATGGAAAAGTGCATTTCTTCTTCACATCCTTTAGACATGCAGTCTTCATTGATTTGTTCTTGTGACCTCTTAAAGCCCTCCTATCATTAACCAAGAGATCTCTTCTGTTAATGTAGTCTGCCCCCATTGGTGATATGAATACTGTTGTAATCATGTCGTATCATCTCTTTCTCTTTTATCTTTCAAACTTGGCAAATTCAGTGCTTTTAGTGTATTTTGTGTGCAGCTGTTCCTGTAACACCTGGATGGGAGCAGTTGCCTGTTGCCCGTGAAAATATAGAGAAAATGCAGTTGAAGTTTGTAAGAGAGATCTTTGGGCTAATCTGGAGACAGTGTCAGCCCCTTTGGGTTGCACCCCCATATGGGGGTTAGTCTTGATGGGTTTTGAAGGTCAGAAACAAGGAGACATTTCTCTCTGATATCCATTTCATGTGACCATGACCTTCAGGTCACCATCATTGGTCTCTCAACTGAGCTAAGGAAATAAAAGTTATTGTAATATATAAGGTTTGGTACTGTAAATATAGATATGCCTTTATTTACCTACAGATGCAACAAGGATGCAAAAGAGCAGCACAGGCTCCTGCCCCGGTTGTGAAGGAGGAGCCAGAAGAAGAGGAAGAGTAAGTATTTGTAATTATACACAATTTGTAGCATTTGGGTTCCCTAGAAATCTGGCCACAACCACTGTCTAATCTCGTAGGCCTTAGTGTAGAAAATGTTGCCTCAAGTTTCACTGACTGCAAATCTGCCTCCCCACACAGGCTGTTAACAGTTCTCAGGTTTTCCCATAGGTCTTTCTATGAAGAAACTGTGGACTTTTGTCTGTATTGTATTAGTGTGGGATAGTTTCAGTTGCACAAACTTACAATAGCAGGAGGAAGGAAAATGTTGCTGGTTATCAGTTGTTCTTGTATGAAAAGGTGGGAGAAATACATCTGGAAATAAAAGTGTTAACAAGTTCTGAGGATGAGTAGCAGGACATTTATTCTTTCTGATGTCTGTCTTGCAGGACCACCACTAGAAGGCACAAATCATTTGTACCTGATAACTAGAAATATCATTGTAGTTGTCAATTCCTTGTGATGATGTTTTATTTATTCGTACATTTGCATAATATCTCTCTTAATTGATATTGTGACTCCTTCATCAGAGAACCTCCTGCAAAACGTCAGAAGGAGCTGGGTGAGACCAGCAAGCTGCCAAAGGCCATAGAAACTGTTAAGCAGGAAGGCACAACAAAAAAGACAGTTAGCCCTGACGAATCGTTGGCAAGATTGTACGAAGGAGTAAGTAATAGGTGTAGATTGATGAATCTGACATCAGATAGCATATCAGTTCAGGTGCTGAATAAATGAGCAGAGAATGTGAATGAAGCAATCATTGGCAATTTCAAGAGCTTATAAACCTCTTTGCTAGGGATAGTGTGGTACTACTCACTAGAGTGGGGCCTTGGGAGAAAAAAAAAAAATATATACAGGGTGCGGCAACATAACTTCCTTTTTCCAAAAGGCAATAAAACAAGATGTATAAATCAGAAAGGTTTTAATTTTGTTTCATAATTATAGTACATATTTAAAGTTTTGTTTCACACAGTTTTGAAAATCATATCAGGTAGGTGACGTCCCCCATTGTCCATACACTGCATATACCGATTTCGGGTGTTTGTCATGATCCTCACCAGCGTATCAGCGGGTATATTGGCAATTTCTTCTCGGATGTTGGCCTTCAAGTCTGGTAGGCTTCTCGGGCGGTTGACATAAACACGGGATTTCAAATATCCCCCCAAATAAAAATCACAAGGGGACAAATCGGGGGAACGGGCTGGCCACTCCAAATCGCCCCTTATTGAAATGAGGCGCTCCGGAAAATGTTCCCTCAAAACAGCCATCGATGCCCTTGAAGTGTGAGCCGTTGCTCCGTCCTGTTGAAACCAAATATCCCCTAGGTCCAATTCTTCAATTCGTGGGAAAAAAAAAATCCTCCAACATGTTTACATACCGGTCTGAATTCACTGTCACTGTGACCTCATTTTCTTCAAAAAACCAAGGACCAACAATTCCAGTGGAGGAAATTGCACACCACACTGTGACTTTAGGTGAATGCAAAGGCCTTTCATGCAATTCATGGGGATTGGTGTCAGCCCAGTAGCGCATGTTTTGTTTGTTGACGCATCCAGTCAAATGAAAATGTGCTTCATCACTAAAGTAAACAATAGCGTCTTCAGGAACGTTTTCAAGAAGTGCCTCACATGCGTTCCTTCGTGAAGTGAAATCACGTACGGAGAGTTCCTGCACAATCACCATCTTGTAAGGATGGTAATGAAGGTCATCGTGAAGTATTCGCCTCACTGAACGATCAGAAAGTCCAAGGGCAGAGGCATGTTTGCGCGCAGAACGCCGTGGGGATTGCAAGACTGAAGCTCTCACTGCCTCAATGTTCTCAGGTGATCTGATGGGCCGAGGTACTCCAGTTCTTCGTCGTGTAGTACTCCCAGTTTGCCTGAACGTAGTGACCCATGTAACAATTGATTTCCAGTCCGGAACAGGGCCTCTCGGGGGTACATTGAAACGATTTCGAAAGGCGCGCTTGGTTGCAATAACAGACTGACGATTCGAAAAGTAAGCTTCGACGGCAAACGCACGCTCCTCACTACTCCAACGCATGATAGCGACTGACTGTATTTCCAAGAAAACTTTCAGAACGGCCCTGTCAAATTAAACCACGCCCACCCCGTTATTACTTCTACAGCCAGATTACCACGCATTATAAAAAAGGAAGTTATGTTGCCGCACCCTGTATATACACTGCCTTAAACTACTGATAGTTCCAATCAATAAACATAGGGTCAGTTCCTTTCAATTACTCACTTTGTATTTGTCCTTATATCACTGAAGTCTTGCTGAATAAAACAAAATTTAGCTAACTTGTCAGATGCATTTAAAAAAATAAACTTATGGTTTGTTTACAATTTTAAGTGCATTTTCTAAATGTAGTTGTTTTTCAATAGGTTGAAGTGCGTGAGGACTTTGCCTGTATACTCAGTCTAACTAACATTGATGATAACCAAAACAAGTTCTACATCATGCAGGTGGCTAAGGCTGGCAAGAACTATGTTTATTTCACCAAATGGGGACGAATTGTAAGTGAATTATGTTTGTTTCACCAAATGGGGACAAGTTGTAAGTACATAGATGCTCAATGAATTTACCTAGTTGTATTTTGCAGGAAGGGGAGCTATGCTGGTGTCCCACCATTGTATCTCTCAGTGTCTAGTTTGCTTTTAAACTCGTGAATGGTTTTTGCACTTACTATTTCATTATCCAGTTTGTTCCAAGTGTCTAAAACTCTATGTGGAAAACTGTTTTTCTTCAGTTCTCTTCTATAGCTATGTTTTCTTAATTTCTTTCCATGTCCTCTTGTGTTTCTCTTGTCCCAGTTTAGTAATTCTTCTCTATCAAGTATCTCTGTGCCTTTCATGATTCTGTAGATGGTCAGTAGGTCTCCTCTCTCTCTCTTCTTTCCTCCAGTGTCGGTAGCTCCAGTTTAGCCAATCACTCCTCATATGATAGGTATGCAAGTGCAGGTGCCATTTTTGTAGCTGCTCTTTGGATTCTTTCTATTTTCTTTATGTTCTTTTTGGTACTGGGGGACCACAGTGTCGCCGCATACTCTAGTCTAGGCCTTATCAATGTAACCAAAATTTTTTTTATCATGTCTTCGTCCAGGTAAGCAAAAGCCACTTTTATTGATCTTAGCAAGTTGTAAGTCTTCCCGACAATTTTGTTAATCTGTGTATCATAGGACAAGTCGTTTGTGATCATAACTCCCAAGTCTTTTTCGGAACCTACTTTCTTTACTTCCTTGGTTCCAATTGTATATTTTCTTGATATTCTGTTTTTGCTTTTTCCAAACTCCATTATGCTACACTTCTTAGTATTAAAATCCACTTACCATTCCTGACTCCAGTTCCATACCCTATTCAGATCTTCTTGCAGTGCTTCACAGTCCTTATCAGTTTCTACTTTCTTTAACAGTTTGGCATCATCAGCAAAGAAGCTCATGTAACAGTTCACGCCCTCGTCCATATCATTCATATAGATAGCAAATATTATTGGAGCCAGTACAGATCCTTGCGGTACTCCACTGATCACCTCTTTCCAATCTGAATATTTTTTCTGAGTACTACTCTCATCTTTCTTCCAGTCAGGAAGTCCTCCATCCATTTTAGAAGGTTACCTTGTATTCCTCCTATGTGTTCCAGTTTTTTTAGTAGTTTTCTGTGTGGTACTTTGTCAAATGCTTTTTGCAAGTCTAGGAATGCACAATCAGCCCATCCGTTTCTTTCTTGCACTATGTCTATTAGTCTTGAGTAGAAGCATATCAAGTTTGTGGTGCATGATCTACCTTGTCTGAACCCGAATTGTCTTGGGTTTAATATGTTGTTATCTTCCAGGTGTTTTACCCATCTATTCTTGATGATTTTCTCACAAATTTTGGCTATAGTGCTTGTTAGTGATACTGGTCTATAGTTGGTGGGTTCTTCCTTGTTTCCTCCTTTATATAGTGGTACAATGTTAGCATTTTTCCAGTCATTAGGTATCTTTCCTTCCTTGAGTGAGCTATTTATTATGATGTGCATTTTGTCTGTTAGCTCTTCTTTGCATTCTTTTAGAATCCAATTTGCAATTCCATCCGGGCCATGTGATTTTCTGACGTCCAGTTTTGATAGATGTTCTGATATTTCTTTTTGTGATGTTGTAAATTCACTCATGTGGGGAGAATGTTTGTTATTATCTACGTCCCAATTTTGTATTTTCTCTCTGGTGAAGACAGATTTAAAGTGGTTGTTCATGATTTCGGCCATCTCTAATTCTTCTGTGTATTCTATATTTCCTTGGCGTAGTTTCACTAGTTCCTGTTTGGTTTTAAGTTTACCATTTACATACCGGTAGAATAGCTTGGGCTGATCTTTGCATTTATCTATAATATCCTTCTCATGGTTCCTTTTCTCCTCTCTTCTCACATTAACATACTCATTTCTATAGTTTATATAAATTTGCCATTTGCTTTGTTTTTTGTCTTTCCTCCACCTTTTCCAAGCTTTGTCCCTTCTATCTTTTGCCTCACTGCATCTTTTGTTGAACCAACATTTAATGTACTCTCTCTCTCGCTTTTGTCTTGGTACATGCCTGTTTACCCCTTCATTGTAATTATCCAACAGTATGTTCCATTTCTCTTCCACTGTTGTCTCTTCCATATAGAATTTTTCCCAGTTTGCATTCTGGAAGAACGTCTTTTGTTTTGCAAAGTCTGTTTTGTTGTACATCAATCTTCCTTTCCTATGCTTTTCGCTCCTCTTCATTTCTATTTCTTCCTTTAGTACAGTTTCGATGAGTACATGGTCACTCTTTCCAATTGGTGTCTTGTAGTGGACTTTGTCCACTATTTCAGGTTCCGTTGTAAATATTAAATCTAGTTTTGATGGCTCTTCATTGTTTCTGTACCTTATGTTTTCACTGACCCACTGGGTCATTGTATACTCCATGGTCATGTCTAGCAGTACATTGCCCCACACGTCATCTCCTCGTTCTGTCATGTTGTCCCAACAAATTTCTTTGCAATTGAAGTCTCCCATAATTACTAGGTTACCCTTACCCATTAGTATCTCATTTAGTGATTTTCTTGTATCTTCTAGCATTTTTGTGTGTTCGTTTTCTTTCCAAGCATTCGTTCTTGGGGGCACATAGGTCACCACAAACTTTCTACTTTTTATATTCTTGAATGTGTCAGCATTGTTGGTGAACCTCTCACTGCAGGAGGTATTTTCCCAAACAGTATTAAAGTGTATAATTGTAGTTGGAATAAGTTGGAAATGTTCTTATTACAGAAGCGTGACCTGGTTTCTGTGTTTACAGGGAGAGCCTGGACGACATGATGTGAAAGGTGGTCTCACTGAAAATAAAGCCATTGCAGCCTTCAAGAAAAAATTTAAGGACAAGACCAGGAATGATTGGGACAAAAGGGACAACTTTGAAGCAAAGCGAGGGAAATACACTCTCATTGAAATTGGTGAGTAGCATGTGTTTTCATTAACACCTTACCTGGGGGTTGCTGGTCTTCCGCAAGAACTGTTACAGTAGGTGGATTAATCTTGTAGGGGTACTAAATAGGTTATTATTCTTAAAGAAAATCACAGAAGACCCACACTGTTACCCTAGGGTAAGTAGGAAAGTAACAGATATTGTAATTACTTGTTCAATCCTGTGGACTACATTCTTTTGATCAGGGACTGTTTTCCACACAGAGAAATACAGATCGATTTTAAATTTCCACCATTCCTTCTTTCTGGTACCCTCCTCTATACCACTGCATTTCTTGTCACAAAAGATTACTAAATAAAGGTACTAAAGACCTGTCCATCTATCTGTGTACCATGGGTGACTTTCTCCTTAAAAGGGAGGTAACCATTTCTTTATATTTTAACCCTTTTGGTGCAGAATGCAGATATATACCCTAAAAATTTATTACCAATAATTGCAGAAAGCAGACTACACCACAGATTTAAAAAAAAACAACTCTCCTTATGTTGCCAGAACCAAATCGCCCATAGTGACCTCTGAATATCATGCCAAACCTTGCCAACCCAGTATGTGCTGCCATCTATGGCTCACCACTGCAACTAACCTGGTTGATGTTTACATCAGTTTCTTTGTGTTTTCAGGATATACTGGACATTTTAGTGTTTCTGCATCTTCTTCAACAATATAGTATTTATTACACTATATAATGATAAATGCTTGGGTAAGCTTATAAATACAATACATACACATACATACATATACCAAGGCTTTTTCCCCCTTCTAGGGAGGTAGCCAAAAAGGAAAAGGCATAAATCATTCCCACCCATTCCATCCCTTAATACACTCCACACCCCTCCACCCTCCCTATCTTAGCAACTCCTGCATGACAGGTCATCCCTGCACCTTATCCACTGCCCTGGGTCAGAAGCAGTGTCACAAGACACAGCACATCCATAGCAAGGCAGCTTCATTAAATTGGCAACCCCCCCCCCTCTCCGTCCCCCCATGCAAAAAGGAGAAGACAGGGAGAAATCCCTTCGGGCTGCGTCAAATTTTGCTCACACATACTACCTCACCCCCCATCCCCCCGTCCATTCCACCTCATGCATCACAACATCATCATTATACATCCATTCTCCATTCACCCCTGTCTTCTGTCCTCTCCCGTCCTTCCTCAACAGACATTCCCCTCTTCCCCAAAGCCCCATTCACCCCATCCATCCACCTAAACCTAGGACGTCCCCTCATATTCACTCCCTCCACATCTGTCTTCCATACCTCTTTTACTAGTCTTTCTTCACTCATTTTTTCCAAGTGTACAAACTATCCTAATACTCTTTCATCAACCCTATCTCCCAACTCCCTTTCCACCCCTGTTCTCTTCCTCACCTCCTCATTTCTCACTCTATCTAGCCTAGTATCCCCCATCATACTTCTCAGACACCTCAGCTGGCTCACCTCCCAATTTTCTTCATTTTCTTTAACCATCTCCAATTCCTGACCCACTACCCTTGCATTTACCTCTGGCGCCACCCCATCCATGTATAAGTTGAACAGCCAGGGTGACATAACGCATCCTTGACGAAGTCCCACCTTTACCTCAAACCACTCACTCTCTCCATTTCTAATCCTGACAAAAGCTCTACTACTCTCATAAAAACTCTTGACAGCTCCCAAAAGCTTTCCTCCTATCCCATATATCTGCATAACCTCCCACATTGCCTTTCTGTCTACCCTGTCATAAGCCTTTTCCAGATCCATAAAGGCCCAAAAAACATCCTTCCCCTTTCCTATAGCTTTCTCACATATCTGTCTTACCACAAATATCTGATCTACACAACCTCTACCCATCCTAAATCCACACTGTTCCTCACTAATTACTCCCTCTGTTCCTCTCAATCAAGATCCTTCCATAAACCTTCCCAACTACACTTAACAAGCTAATCCCTCTGAAACTACTACATTCACACTTGTCCCCTTTTCCCTTGTTAAGTGGAGCTATACAGGCACTCTTCCAGTCCTCCAGTACCCTACCCTCTCTCCAGCAAACATTAAATAACCCCACTAGCCAGTCCAAAATCACTGCACCCCTTTTTTTTAGACATTCTGCATGGCATCCATCCAGACCAGGTGCCTTACCTGCTTTTATCATCTTAACAACTGCCTTCACTTCATCCTTCCTTATTTCTCCTCCATTTTCCTCACTCATCATTCTCATTTTCTTAGCATTTCCCGCTGCAGCTATCTTTCCCTCCCTATCCTCCTTCACATTTAGCAACTCCCTTAAATATTCTGCCCATCTTCCCCTTACTGCCTTCTCTTCCATTATCATCTCTCCATCTGCACCTTTTACCTTTTCTTCTCTACTTGATTCACCTCGTCTTCCTCTCTTAATTTCTTTCCAAAACATCTTTTTATTACTTTCAAAATTTTCTGTCATACTCTTACCCCATTCTACACCTACTCTCCTCTTTGCCTCCTTTACCTTGTGGTTTACTTCTCTTCTCTTTGTACCTCTCATATGACTCCTTCATCCTATTTTGTAATCAATCTGTGAAAGCTCGCTTCTTCTCTTCATCTACCTTCTTTGTTTCCTCATCCCATCATTCACTACCCTTCCTTCTATTTCCTCCTGTCATTCTTATTCCACACACCATTTTTGCACACTTTGTGACTCCTTCCTTGAACCATCCCTATTCCTCCTCCACTCCTAGCTCTTCTCTATCCTTCACTCCCTCCCACTCCTCTCTCAGCTTCTTGTACTCCTCCTTTTCCTTTAAAGAGTTCACTCTAAGCACCTCCCTACCTTTTGTCCTTTTCCTCTTTCTCCATTTATCCTCCACTCTCAACTTACCTTCCCCCCAAAAATTATCTGATATTCCCCCATTCTCTCCCCTTAGAACATGTACATCCTTAACTCTTCCTATTATACTCCAATCTACCACTACATAGTCCATTAACATTCTATCTACCACCCTTCCATCCACCACCCTCTCCCATGTGCACTTATGCTTGACTTTCTTCCGAAACACTGTATTTGCTATCATTAACTCTCTTTCTAAACACATCTCCACCATCAACTCTCCACTACAATTCTTTCCTGGAACTCCACATTTCCCAACCACTCCATCAATTGGTTCATTTCCTATCCTGGCATTAAGGTCTCTCAGTACTACTACATTGACGTTCCTCCCTAATCACTCTATGCACTCATTTAAATCTATCCAAAAAGCCTCCCTATCTTCTACACACTTCTCACTACCAGGCCCATATGCACTTACAAAAACTCACATCTCCTTTCCCAGTTTCACCTTCATCCACATTAGCCTTGAAGAAACCTCCTTCCACTCCACTACACGTTTAACTATGTCTTCACTTACTAGTATAGTCACCCATTCTCTCTCTTGCCCTCTCTTCACTCTTGACACCCTCCCAAACTCAAATTTGCCCCTCCCTTTCAACTTAGTTTCACTCAGTGCCAATGCATCCATTTTTCTTCTCACAAACATGCTGCCTATCTCTTCCTTTTTATTCTCATCTGCACCACATCCATACACATTAAAAGACTCTAACCTTAGGGTTCTAGTTGGAAAACTCGCAGGCCCTCTTATGTCTGGGTTTTTTTTCTCTAGTTATGACTCAAGTGGGAACACTGTGGCAGTATTCTTTCTCCCCTACCACAAGGTTCATCAAAAAATGAAATGAATACTCAGAGAAGTAGTACAGCATAGTAATAAGAGTGGGGGTCAGCATAACAGAGGGCCAGTTGCAGTATAATAAAGTAGCATCATTTATCTATGAATAGAGATTTTCTCTATCATAGACGAAATGATGTGTGGCTCTGGTCCATTGGGGCACCCAATGTAGACACTAAAGTATCAGCTGCATGCTGCTAAGCAGCTTTTAACCCCACAATAACATGCAGCCAATACCCCAGACAGGGGTAACAATCTTGACATGCAAAAAAAGCAATAAATAAATTGTACCACACACCGCATTAAATCAGTTACAACTGAAAAGAATATATATTCTGGATGACTACATAAGTATACACATCAAATGGCTAATGTATTGGACTAAATGCATTAAATTCTTCCTTGTAGCCTACTATAGTCCCATTTCCTCTTATCAAATTTACACTTAACCTTCAATATCTTGTATCCAGGTGACTCAAATTTCATAAAAGTCAGAGATCTGCACAGGAGTAATAACTACCCTTGGACAGCACCACGATCTCTATTAGGGCCTGTACCAATGCCTGTATGTCAGCCATAGAAAAATGTATTCAGTTGGCACTAGTTATAAGTAATGAAATACAAATACCACATGTCATAATGATTATTAAAGTACAGCAATCTTTATGATCTACATCACTGGAAATTTTTAAAATTTGGAAGCTGAAACAAAATTAGATTACCTGTAAACGGACTAAGAATGCTTGATCCACTTCTCCATCCATACTGTTGGAATGATATGTTATGAAATTTTGCCAATGGTCAGTGACGTGATGAACTATGTGGCGAATGAGACGACTCAGCCTTTTCACCACTCCTCGATACCTTACCTGAGCAATCATAAAAAAGGAAAGATTCTCTTCAATGATAGCAAATTTACAGTTACCACTGCCAACTACCAGGATACTACACTCTGTCTATAGTAACTTGGCAAACATTTCCTCCTCTAATATTAACCACT
>NC_134796.1:893366-909040 GCF_046742065.1 Oratosquilla oratoria | reverse complement strand
TCTGTCCAAGAGATACTTGAAGTTTTTGGTATTATTCGCAACAATATATCTATGCGAGATTTGGATTCTCAACTGTGCTGGAGATGAAAATAAATGTTGAATGTAGCAAATGATGCCAGGCTGGCACTTCCAACCACGAAGCCATGAATTCCTCAACTAGCTTCAAGCATGCAACTCCATCCATCTATCTCACTGATGTTCTTGACATCTTTGGCAAATAGTCATTAGAGATGCACAATGTTCAAATACAATAAATAAATGAAAATATATCTAGTTTTTTAATTCAGCCATACACATCAATGTTAATATTTTGTGAAAGGGGTAACATGCTTAATGTGGCATGTTAAATTGGGTAACATTTTTTTTCTTCTAAAATAATCAAGCTCTGACGAGAATCGGTCCAGTATGCATATTATGAAACGTATGAACAAACACGTAAATGTAGTCATAAACGAACGTGGAGACGCACATCTAACAAGAATTTAAAAATAAACTTGGCAACAGATCATTAACGATTCACAACCAAGTATGTTGAATATAATTTTAATGAATGAGCAAACATGCAGACTTCCACAATGGAAAATAGCAAATGTGTGCACATTTTATTCATAAGCACGCAAGCGTCTTTCGAAATGCATGTTCTGCCATGCCATGCCATGTCGTTTGAATTTCGAAGGTGCCTAGATCCAAGGAGTTACAACAAAATCTGTTTTTGCAGTGACCCTTTAATACAGTTATATGATACCAAGAATAAGAAATTGCATTTAGAGCGCCAGGTCTTCGTCACACCAACTGACAAAGCGGCAAAAACATATAAATGGAAAGAAGAAAAAACATATAAACATACACACATATATGAAATAAGTAAAATAATTAAACAAAATAATAGTCATATGTTCTTATCACACACATATATGAAATAAGTAAAATAATTAAACAAAATAATAGTCATATGTTCTTATCACCTTCATCCTAAAATTATTTCTTGGCGCTTACAAAGTGGCATTGCGCAAGCGAACAATGGATACCGGAGCTGACAACAAAAAAGTACGAGACGTCAGTGTTTTATTTTCTTATTTTGTTGACTGAGGAAATGTCAAAGGACTACCGCTCGGGATTTTCAGTTATTGATTTATTTTAGATTAGCCTTTGTTAGTTTGTTATACAACCTAAAGGAAATTACTTTAGTTAATCTCGGTTGCTAAGAAATCTAATATTTATTCAACTTGAGCATTTTTTCATGAACATGATAAATTCACACACTGCTACTATAATTTGTATCGAGAGAAATCAGTCAAAAAGGATTTTTTTCGGTAGTTACTGTAGTGTATTATCTGTATGATTATAAAGAATGAATTTCTGAAATACTAAAAAAATACATTATTCTATTAGAAATACGATTTTTTTTGCACTGTAAATACATCTATGTTAATATTTGTACACTAATAACTTTTCGTCCAATCTAGGGAATTACTCATCTCCCTTTGTGGGAGACCCGGTTCGGTCGTGTCAATTCTTCTCCAAAACCGGTCAGAGAAGCCTAACGTAGAATACCGTTTTCAGAACAGCGGCAATTCTAGCCTTACTTGGCGACAACGAAATTCCGGCCACTGTGTCAATGGAAATCAACGACAAGGGCATTTCAATACAATAGTCTTAAACAAGTTGTGCAATTATTATTATTATTATTATTATTATTATTATTATTATATATATATATATACATATATATATATATATATATATATATATACACACACACCGTAGTCTGTGGCATTAGGTTGGCGTAATCATGTACGTGCGCAGGCGAAGTTTATGCGTGCACGGGTGAATAGATTTTGTACCGAGCATCGATAAAATTAAAATTTCGCTTAAATTGGGAGGGAAAGACGTGACTTTGGAAGATGAAGGAAAGGGTGTTGAATACTGTAAATCACACGCCACTAAAGAACCACACATAATTACCAGTTAGGCCTACAAAAGCCGCGTCATCTGCTAGGCCAGATTGCCAGTGAACCTGCCCAGGCTAGTACAAAACTCACCACGAAAGAGAAGATAGACTAAACGTAATTCTGTGCTAGTACATTTGGAATACGTCTTCTTTCTTTTTGTTCTAACTAATCAGTAATTAAGCAAACAAGTTATCTAATTCGTTCATGACAACTTTATGTCAAAACAACCACAACTTGTACAGTCCAACATGAAATGATCGATAAACTAATATATATATACTTTATATATATATATATATATATAAATGTATATATATATATATATATATATATATATATATATATATATATATATATATATATATATTGAGACATTGTGACAAGTTGAAAAAGGTGGAAAACAGAGAGTCACAGGTCTCGTTCCGAGTTCATTCCCGACCGGTTTGGCTGAAGAAGGTGCAAGCGAAACCGGGCAGGAATAACCACGGAACGAGACCCGTGACACTTTTTTTTCCACCTTTTTCATATATATACACACATATATATATATATTATATATTTATATATTAATATATATATTTATATATATACTTATATATACATTTATATATATATATATATTTATATATATATATTTATATATATATTTATATATATATTTATATATATATATACTTATATTTATATATATATATATATACTTATATATATATATATATATATATTTATATATATATTTATATATATATACTTATATATATATATATATATATATTTATTTTTATATATATATATATGTATTTATATATATATATATTTTTATATATATATATTTATATATATATATATATGTATGTATATATATATATATTTATATGTATTTTTATATATATATATATGTATTTATATATATATATATATATAAAGACCTCTTCCTACTGAGCTACATTTCAAAACTTCTCGATCTAATATTATTATCGACTAGTTATTTACAAAACGAATACGAAATGATTTTGACGATCCTTACAGAGTAGAAACATATATATTTTTAATGAAAATAAGAGAACATGCAATTTTTTGTGCGACCAGCTACATCTGCAAACAATAAATCAACTAAAGCAAAATATAGAATACAACAAACATTTTTTTAGCTTTTGAAAAATGACGAAATGACACTGTGCTGCATGTACTGCTGTAATTCGATTATATACAACAGAAAATATAAGGATCGATCCATTTTCATCCACACTGTCTGGAGGAGATTTTCAGATTTGGAAATGGCAAGGGAATAATTTAATAATCTTAATATTCTAATCACCTCAGATTTGTGGATGACATTATTCTCATTCCAAAGAATGCAGAAGACTTGCAAGATACACCCTGTAGTCTCAAAATGTAAATTCTCAATGTAGATACGAGGATGAACGAGAGGAGGGTCAAAGTAACGTTCAACTTTACAAATCAAAGTTCAACAGCTACATGCTATCATCCACGTTTGCGTATAAGAATGAAGGAGACTACACGAGACCATAAGGCTTACACTAGGCAGTTCCATGCCCATTACCATCATGTGTGTTGGTGTGATTCACCATGGTCTTTGGATCACGTGTTGGACTCATGATCGACAGCTATTTCCCTCCCGGATGAGAGCTCAGAGTTCGTATATGACCGATTTATGGGTAATGCTGTGACCTTATACGCACACACACCGAACTCCCCGCCCACTAGAGTTGGAGTAACAACCCGCAGCGTAGCGATACTGAAATTATTTCACCCCTGGGCGGGAATCGAACCCGGATCTCCGTAGTGGCAGCCGGGAACTTTACCAACTACGCCACGAGGTGTGTGTGACTATGTCTGTATGTGCGCGTCTGTATGTGTGTGTGTGTGTGTGTGCGTGCGTGTGTGTGTGTGTACCTGTCTGTCTGTGCATGTGTGCCTGTGTGCACGCGCGTGATGGCGTGTATGTGATTCACTATGGTTCACCATAGTCTTGGATCATGTGTTGGACTCGTGATCGACAGCTATTTCCCTCCCGGAAGAGAGCTCAGAGCTCATATATTAACGATTTATGGGTAATGCTACCTTACACGCACACACACACACACACCCAACTCCCCGCCCACGAGAGTTGGAATAACGACTCGCAGCACAGCGATACTGAAATAATTTCAGCTCTGGGTGGGATTCCAACCCAGACCGCCGTAGTGACGGCTGGGAACTCTACCACTGCGCCATCGAGTGTGAGTGTGTGTGTGTGTGTGTGTGTGAAGGCGTGTGTGTGCCTGCGCGTGTATTTACCTATTTGTATCTTACGGGAAGGGGAGCTACGCTCGTGGTGTCCCGTCTCTGTTTTTCGCCATGTCTAATTTGCTCTTAAATTCGTGTATGGTTTTTGCACACACTATTGTTTGTTTCGTCCAGTTTGTTCCATACATCCACTACTATGTGGAAAACTGTTATTTGTGATTCACAATGGCCTTGGATCACGTTTTGGACACGTGATCGACAGTTATTAACCTTCCGGATAAGAGCTCAGAGCTCATATGACCGAGCTATGGCTAATAGTAATACTGTGACCTTACAAGCACACCCAACTACCAGCCCACGAGAGTTGGAGTAACACCCCGCAGCGCAGCGATACTGAAATTATTTCAGCCCTAGGCGGAAGTCGTACCCGGACCACCGTAGTGGCAGGCGGGAACTCTAACCACAGCGCCACGAGGTGTGTGTGATGGCATGTGTGTGTGTGTGGGGGGATCTTCTAGTGAAATTCACCACGGTGTTGGACCATGTGCTAGACTCGTGATATTCAACTATTACCCAACCAATGTTCCTGTGCTGCCTACTTAGGATACTGTCCTAGCTGACGTATGATATGCGTAGGGCAGAACTATCAAAGTTACATTACCCGATGTTGCAACATTAGAATTTTGTTTACAAAAACAGATTATGCTTTGCAAAAAATGTTATATACACTGAAATATTACCAAATACTTCAACGAAATGAATACATAGTCTTCATACATCACAAAGTGTACAGTAATAATACAGAAAAAAATTGTACTCTTACCTTGAGGGCACCGCAAACTTCCACAGCTTCGGAATCTTCCACAACGACAACGCGGAAATAGTCCGTTTGGATTAGATCTCGGTAGAGTCTGCCCATCTCAACGTCCTTACAGCCTATAAATGCAACGGTCGTGCTTAAATTCTCGCGCCACAAATGTCGTCACTCAGTTTGAACACGCGAAAACCACGGACTGCCAACTTTATATCAAATGTCTTGATTTAATACTCTAATGTATTTTTTTTTTTAATTAATGTTTCATTCAGAACAAGACCAAGTTACTTTGATCAGTTGGATTTTTTTTTAAGTTTACTTTCGTGGTGGCACCCCTCGTTTCCAGTCTTAATTAGGTCTGGTTAAATAAGTAGGAAACTGGTATATGAATTTGCCATACATGGTGAAATAGAGCCTTCACTTGAAAAAATTAAGGTTCAATTTCACCGTTCATGGCGAATTCACGGACCGGTTGTCTGGTCGCGTGAATTAAACACGTGAATTAAAATCTTAATACCAATACATGTTAAGAAGGCCAGAGCAAAAGTAATGTAACTATACAAGTTTGTTGTCTACAATAATAAAAAATCTTAATTCAAATAGATAAACAAGGAGAAGCCTTTCTTACCTACTGTCGTTTCACAGAATTTTTCGTCGGCGACTTCCTGGGCCAGATTGGCGCCCATCAGGACGGAGACGGGAATGCTCAGCAATTCTTGGATCACGTGAGAAATCAATTCTATGCCGCCTCCCTCCACAATGTCAAAACCCTGCAATAGAAAAGAAAATAAGGAGGTTAAAAAATAATCTGTCACACATATAATTGTAAATGATAATGATGATAATAATAATAGTAATAATGATAATAAAACATCAACAATCGTTACCCTATCTTCCCCAGACGCGGTGACTCTTCTCTCAATCGAAAACAACAACAAAAACATGGTACAACAAGTCTTTTCACTAATTTCAAAACATTTCATCCATGTCATTTAATTGGACCCATTCCTGACGAACATTAGGAAAAGAACCACTTTATAAAAACAAAAGCTCAAGGACAACCCACGCTGCATCGCCTTATCTGGGCCACAAGTTCTTCCCGATAACGACTTACGCTGCGGACGCACTTGATCCTATTCGACACTCACGGTCACTGATAAGATAATATTGACGATTCTCTGCATTGGTCCTAAGAACCGCGTCAGCGTAAGGGCCCAGTCACACCAAGCTTACGATCCGTTTTAGGCCACCGGCGACCCGGCTGATTTGTATGTTCATCTGCTTATAAAAAGAATTCAAGACAATGCTGCAATTGGAACGAATCTCCCCCTCATGAAGATGAATATGAAATAGTCAACTGGCGCTAACCATGAGAGAAACAAAAGTGCCACCGTCCGTCAACGGTGGTCGGAAACAGGCCGTAAGCTTGGTGTGACTGGGGCTTTAGCCAACAAGCAGGGAGAAATGAACGAACTTGTGAACAAGATAAATAAACGAATAAACAAATGAATTGCGAACGGGCCAGTCCCGTCCGTTGGGGTAGGTTCCCAAACCCAGGGTCCCCTCTCCTCCCTCCCTCCTGTAGGGGGAGTAGGGAGGGGGAGTGGGGGGGGGCTCCGACTCCACCCCTGACGTCATACTGATGCTGCTGCTGAGATTAAAGCTGTAGGCTTATCAGATGAGCCCCCCTCCCACCACCACCATCACGAAGACAGACTTGAGATATTTCATTAAACCTGGTGATTCTATTCAGCTGGGATGGTGTACTTGAGTGAAAAGGAGGCTCTAATTATCCAGTTACGACTGGCACAAGAGAACACCACATCCTTGGCGATTCTACTGTTCCTTGCGTCCTCCCCCCCTCCCCACAACCACTGATAGGAAGGGGGGGGGTTCATAGCATTGGGTAACAGGTATAAAAAAATATATAAATAAATAAATCGACATCCCGTGAATCAAACCATGTATATAACGAACACCTATACCTCAGTCCCATTTTCTTGAACCAGTCCGCGTGTGTGTGTGTGCGTGTGTGTGTGTGTGTGTGTGTGTGCGCGAGAGAAAGATAGTAGATAGAGTGAGGGGGATTAGGGAAGACTGTATTCGTCATTCCTTAAAATTACTCATGGGACAAATATCTAAACACCTTTAGTGCGATGATAGATTTGAACACTGATTCTGGCTGCCGTTAAACAATTTTATCCAGATCGGGAAAATACCTCCGACACGCAATACGTTCGATCAATAATAATGGCGTGTGTACCAACCTGTTGTTAAGGTTGACGTTGTCTTGAAATTTTATCAAATAAATCTATCAACTGTTGCGAGAAAAAAATAAACAAGCTTTGAGATAGATATCTTGAATGTCTATGTCAACTTATGTGTTGACCAATTGAACAGTTTTCGGTACAATTCCTCTATCGAAATCGGTCGACTTTTCGTAGTATGGTAACAATAATGATTTAAATAAATAACTATTTATCATTATCATTTATCTCTTGTCAATCGTACAAAGAGGAGTGTAGGATAGTGTTCATCTTAAATCGTACTCCTTCACTCCCTCACCCTCCACAGGTAAAGTTTCTCACACTGTCGATCTGAACGCTATTTTCTGGCTTCCACTGTGGTGTCACGCGAGGATAGAATATCGTTTTCTTTCATCTTCTTTTGTCATATTAGTAAATATCGACGGAGAGATATTTTTCAAAGGCACATGCAGTGTTTTTTGTTAACCGTTTGGAAAATTGGTGGAAAGAGGTAAGGTTGGAGAACGTAAGTCAATTAGCTCACGTTGGGCGTCAGTGAAACGACCAGCATGCATGTAGGCAACGAAAGTAATCGATCCGGTTAGACTGCAGACCCTTCCTCGTTCGGCGGCTTTTCAGTTGGCGGGAAGAAGTGACGTCATGTCTTCAATGTTTCAAAATCTGCTACGTCCTTTTCCTCCTCGTTAATTAAGACTTTTCCCAATACCAATTCTACTTTCTTTTTAATTGGAGATGTAACTATAATGACATACGGACACAGAAGTGAACACAACGTTGCTATATTCTGAAAATACTACAACTACTACTACTACTACTACTAATAATGGATTTTCGTATTCCCGTGTCCTTCGTTTAGTGAATGAGAGCATCAAATACAAATTCTTTGACTTTCCGTTGTTCCGTAACACGCACGCGCGCGCGCACACACACGACTCGTGGCGCAATTATAGAGTTCCCGGCTGCCACTAAGGAGGCCCGGGTTCGAATCCCGTCCAGGGCTGAAGTAATTTCAGTATCGCTGCGCTGCGGGTCGTTACTCCAACTCGTGGACGGGGAGTTGGGTGTGTGTTTGCATGTAAGGGCACAGCACAGATCGGTCATACTCTGAGCTCTCTTCCAGGAGGGAAATAACTGTCGATCACGAGTCCAACACGTGATCCAAGAACATGGTGAATCACACACACACACAGTGGTAGTGTTCGTAACTGCTAACCCAGCGGTCCAAGTTCGAATCCCGCCCTGAGGTGAAATGATTTGTTTCGCTGCGCTGCGAGCCGTTATTCCAACTATCGTGGGCGAGGAGTTGTGTGTGTGTGAGGTCACAGCATTACCCCATGGATCGGTCATACATGAGCTCTGAGCTCTCATCCGGGTGGGTAGTAGCTGTTGATCACGAATGCAGCACGTGATCCAAGACTATGTTCAATTACACAGAAATATTTGGGAGTGTTGATAAAAGACAACCTATCACTTGTCAGACATTCAGCAGGATTGTGGGAAAGCGTAGGAACCGTTGTAGAAGACTAAGGTGGCTTTTTACTATATGGATGACGAGATTATAAATAATAATAATAATAATGATAATAATCCGCTTAAGACTGGAATATACATCAGCGGTATGGTCCCCACACAGAGTAAAAGACATAAGTAGGATCGAGAGAATACAAGGGACAGCAACCTAACTGGTCCCCAGTCTGACCGTTAAACCACATGAGGAGACTAAAAGCAGTGGGTCTCCCAACTCTGAAAGATCGAAGAGAAAGACGAGATACGATTACAGTATTCAGGTTACTAAATAGGGTAGATTACGATAAAAGAAGATATCTCTTGATAAAGATAACCTTTAAGAGGTCATGAGAACAAATTGAGGAAGGTTATACGTCTGAAGGATATGAAGAAATATATTTTTCCATATGGATGCATAAATACTTGGAATAGCTTAGCAAGCCAAAGTTGGAACAATACACGATATTTAAAAATCAAGGATATAGACTAGGTTGGAACTGTACGCGATTTTGAAGTTAGGTATGATAAATAGGAGAGTAGGAAATGGGACTCAACGAGAGTTGCTCTTTTCCTATAAATTAGGTAAATAAACGCGGACACAGACACACACAGACACGTTGCTCATAAACAATTTCCAATGTATGGTACAAGAAGAGCAATATAATGGATTAACAACTATATAAACAAATAAATAAACATATGAATTAATGAAACATCTAAATGGAACTTTGTAGTACGGGCCAATTCCCTTTACGACCTGATGGAAATTACAGTACTACCTGTATCTCATGGTCATAAAATATATATCATTATTATTATCAACGTGGCCTTATCAAGATATTCATATGACCTTATCCGTGACTCCCTGACCTTACCTTGATGAGTGATATGCCCACAGCGTCTTTCTTGAGCTTGCCCGCGAGGGGCGAGCAGATTCGCTTGATAAACTGATGTGGCAAAACGAAGACGAGGATATCAGCATCCTGGGCGGCATCCATTACGTCTGGTACGGCCACCTGGCGAACGAAAATACAAAGAAGAGATGAACATAGGGAAAGCGGGTTATATACTAAATGGCTGCAGTTACACACGTCAACGCCGTCAGGCTTGTGCCGTATGCATACAGAATAAATTCATTTGTCGAAGATGTTCGTTAGAGATCTACAGATGCATGAAAATCTAAATTAACAAAGTATGTACACGTTTAGATAGGAGGAGCTTAGGACTGACGCCATGTTATCTTGTTTTGTTTGAAATGAGTGAAAGCCTATAGACGATGTGACGTCATGTCGAAACGTAAACCCTTCTTCCCTCCGTGTTGTCTGGCTTTGTATACTAGGGTTTTTGTTCTTATTGGATCAAGTTATCTTTAGTATGCACACACACAAACACATGCACGCAAGCACGCAAACACAAGAAAAAAAAATCTGCTCTGAAATATAGTAAATTGGCAATTTTTAAGTTCATTGTATAAATAAATACATAGATAAACAAGTAGATACAGCCTATGAATCTACACCATTTCACGCTACCCACAAGGTGGGTTTATACATTTTAACTGCAATTTATGATTTACATCTTTATACTCGAAGTCGCCAGATTTTATTCAGTCGATGGAGGCCCCCCTTGCGCAGTTCTAGTTAAAAAAGAGAAAAAGAAAGAGAAAACTCATTTGTTTTGAAGTCACCTGAACAGCAATAAAGATTAAGCCACTATAGAAAAATGATGAAAACTGAGATTCGTCATTTCGCTTTTGAAGTAACATATCGGCCGTAAAATTTAGTAACCAATGAGAGAGAGAGAGAGAGAGAGAGAGAGAGAGAGAGAGAGAGAGAGAGAGAGAGAGGGGGGAGGGGGTGACGGAAATAGGGAAGGAGGAAAGAAGCGAGGGAGGGAAGTATGTAGAGAGGAAGGGAAGGATGGAAGGAGAGAGGTAATGGGATGAGGGAGGAAGGGAAGGATGGAAGGAGAGAGGTAATGGGATGAGGGAGGAAGGGAGGAAGTAAGAGAGGGAGCGAGGAAGGGAGGGAAGGGAAGAAAGGATAAAGGTAAATGAATGAATAAGTAAAGGAGGAAGTAAGAGATGGATGGAAGGAAGGAGGGGGAAGGAGGGAAGACAGGATGAAAAGAGGAAGGAGAGGGAGAGAGAAGCCACGGAGGAAGAGAGGGCGTACAAAAGAGGAGAGAGGGAGATATGAATGAAGGAAAGAGGGAAGGAAGTACGGAAAGAATGGAAGAAAGGAATGAAGGATTAAAGCTGTGGGATAGAGAATATGTGTGTGTGTGTGTGTGTGTGTGTGTGTGTGTGTGTGTGTGTGTGTGTGTGTGTGTGTGTGAGAGAGAGAGAGAGAGAGAGAGAGAGAGAGAGAGAGAGAGAGATAGAGACAGAGAGAGAGAGAGGGGAGCCCAGCTTGGGATCTCAGCCAGCCGGTTCTCGCCGACAAGACCGACGGCCTAAACAGGCATTTCTGCAAAATGCACAACACAGACGTACCACTGTGGAGCATTGGTTTCAAACTCGCCCTGCACCACGGGGGAAAGGCCGGATCGAGTCTAACGAGTGCAGGCGAAGGCTACACCCGCTCGAGTACATAGATAAGATTTGGTGACAGTCTAGCGTCTCCTGGTGTAAGCTCATTGATTTATCGCTTGGTGAGGTCAGGGTAATTCATGGTTATGCTTTCAACGGAGAGGAGGGGAGGAGGGAGGAGGCGAAGAGGGGCTGAAGCGATGGAGGGGAGTGGGGTGGGGAGGATGTGGGGAGGGGGGAGAGAAGGGAAAAGAGGACATACGGAAGCAAGGGAGTGAGGAAGGGAGGAAAAGGAGGAGGATGAAGAGGAGGAGGAAAAGGATGAAGAAGAGGAGGAGGAAAAGGAGGATGAAGAGGAGGAGGAAGAGGAGGAGGAAAAGGAGGAAGAGGAGGAGGAAGAGGAAAAGGAGGAGGAAGAGGAAAAGGAGGAGGAAGAGGAGGAGGAGGAAGAGGAGGAGGAAGAGGAGGAGGAGGAAGAGGAGGAGGAAGAGGAGGAGGAGGAGGAGGAGGAAGAGGAGGAGGAGGAGGAGGAGGAGGAGGAGGAGGAAGAGGAGTAAAGATTGCATTTTAGAGGGTGAGGGGGGAAATGAACCGAACTATTTGCGACACCGCTAGGTGGGGAAGGGGGGAGAGGGGGAGAGGGGCAGTGAGATGGGGATGCGGGATAGGGAGAGGGGAGGGGGAAGGAGAGGGGAGGGGGAAGGAGAGGGGAGGGGGAAGGAGAGGGGAGGGGGAAGGAGAGGGGAGGGGGAAGGAGAGGGGAGGGGGAAGGAGAGGGGAGGGGGAAGGAGAGGGGATGGGGGAAGGAGAGGGGATGGGGGAAGGAGAGGGGAGGGGGAAGGAGAGGGGAGGGGGAAGGAGAGGGGAGGGGGGAAGGGAAGGTATTGGAGGTATTTTTTCTTTGACTGACATTAACTAGCGCTTCTATCCTTGGCGCCAAAGAGGTGGATTTGTAAATGAGGGACAGGAAGGACAGCAGAAGAACGGAGGGATAGAAGAAGTTGTTATAGCCTACGGGATCAGCATTTATCTATTTCTTATTTAATTTATCTATTTATTTGTTGTTGTTTTTTAGGAGACGCTTCTTGTAGTTGAAGAGGATAAGGAAGTGGGGGTGAGGAGGAAGAGAGGAGGAGAGGAGGAAGAGAGGAGGAAGAGAGGAGCGGGAGAGGAGAGAGGGGAGGGGGAGAGGAGAGAGGGGAGGGGGAGAGGAGAGAGGGGAGGGGGAGAGGAGAGAGGGGAGAGGAGAGAGGGAGAGGAGAGAGGGGAGGGGGAGAGGAGAGAGGGGAAGGGGAGAGGAGAGAGGGGAGAGGAGAGAGGGGAGGGGGAGAGGAGAGAGGGGAGGGGGAGAGGAGAGAGGGGAGGGGGAGAGGAGAGAGGGAAGGGGGAGAGGAGAGAGGGGAGGGGGAGAGGAGAGAGGGGAGGGGGAGAGGAGAGAGAGGAGAGGGAGGGGAGAGGGTGATGAGAATGAGATTAGAGAAAATAAGACAGGGAAATGAGAGGGAGAAAAGAGGGATAGGGAAGGGAGAGAAGAGGGAGAGAAGAGGGAGAGAAGAGGGAGAAAACGATCATGAAAACTGGCCCCTTTTCTTTCCTTTCCTTTCCGGGTGGTGGCACCTGCTGCCATTCATCTTCCTGGCACCCCTCAGTCCAGTGGCACCAGTGCCTGCATCCCCCCACCCCCACTGGCGCCAACTGGGGCAAAGAGCAACGACAAACTGACGCCTGACAGACTGCAACTCTTGTCAGACAACTCTTTCATCATACATTAATGACCAGTGACGTCATCTGGAGGAAGGAGGTCCGGGGGGGGGGTTCCTGGCAGGGGGCACTGCCCTTTCTCCAAGACTTGACAGGTCTCCTGTTCCTCATAAAATCTGCTTTATTCTCTACCCTTAGTAAATACGCATTCATATAGGTAACAGGCATGGGAATACATTTCTGTAAAATACAATACGTGAATATATAGTGACAAAAAATCGTCACATCATGATCATCATCACTGCATTACTGCATTTCTATATGTATCTTTCAAAGCTAAATCTTACGACATATCTCGCCACCCCCCCCCCTCCCACCACATGAACTGACAAACAAAACGAGGGCTCAAAACAGTCCCCCGCAAATTACGTTGTCATAAACATTTCTCAAATGACACTAGACTTCTTTGACAGTAATGATAAATTCTTTTGATTTCATGGCTATTAACACGCTATTTTATTCAGCTGAATAAGAACCCCCCTCCCCCCCCGCCTCTCTCTCAGAGATGGTAATCGGGATCAACTTTGCCTGACCACCCGCCCTCACGGGATAGGGGTGCGTGGAACGGAAGAAAAGTCTGCACGGAAATGTAAGGAGTTTATGGTTAAAACCATCTAATTCGTTTTGGGTTGGTTACAGTGGCACAACCCAACGCCAAACCCGGAAGACCCTGGGGGGAGGGGGGAGGGGGGAGAGTACAATAATATCACCCTGACTCAAATCACCGGGTACAGTTTCCCGGTACAATGTACAACATGCTCGGCAACCCCCTCCTCTGGCACAATGCCCTAAGGTGAGTCTCTCTCTCTCTCTCTCTTTCTTTCTTTTGCTCTCTCTCACTCTCTCTCTCAAGAACACGATGCCCCGCCAAGCACCTGCGGTGCCCTTGGTCCGTCCTCAGTGTCCTTGATTGGTCTCCTGACCTTGCCCTTGTCACCACAATGCCCTTCGAATCTAATTCTTGATACTAAACGCTACGACAAACAACTATGACCCCTATTCCCCTTAAGCATAAGGCTGATCATGAAGTCTATGTAATTAACTTCAGCAAAAAAAAAATCCTAATCTGACCCACCTTGATCACGTAGGCCTAGTTACTTCTAGGGACTTGTTCTGACTGACGCCTGATGACTTTTTTAAGTTTAAGACAACTACCGTCCTCAAAGATGTAAAATCTACAAACAGATACTTCCGTACCATGTGGTCCTTTTCCTTGTATTATGGCTGCCGTCAGGCGATTTGATTAGTCTCCATTATACACACATTGTAGCAAAGGAGGTTGACAGTACCCCAATCTTGGATCATACCTGTTTCTTTTTGTACGCTTTAAACCCACGATCGGAGAAATAATATCAGAAGTAGAAGAGATCCGTATATTTCGACTACTATCTGCGGTCCTCTTCAGCAGAATGAAGAGGACTACAGATAGTAGTCGAAATCTATAGTTTTCCTGTACTTCTGATGTTATTTCTCCGATAGTGGGTTTAAAGCGTACATTTACAAATGTGTTATAACATTACAGTTCCCCTTGTTTCTTTTTCTTTATCCTCTTCCGGTGACTGTTCCCTTCAGAGATTGCTCCTGAGCATCATCTCTCCTCTCCTCCTCCTCCTCTTCTTCTTCCACTTCATCACGTCCTCTATACCTCCCTCCTCCACATACACCATGCCCTTCCTTACCACGTCCATAAAACTCCCCTCCGGCCTTCTTCCTGAGCTCCTGCATGGCGGTTCCACCCCCAGCCTCCTACTTACAAAATGTCTGCCCCAGGTCAATACTCAGCCCGTGTCCAATCCATCCCAATCTTGCTTCTCTCGCTTTCTTCCCAAACCACGTGAGGTGTCCCTCTAACAATAATTTCTAACTCTTTCCCTTCTCGTTGTTACTAATGAAGATTAGAGCGTCTTCAACTTCACCTCCTCTCCTCTTAGTCTGCGCCACTGTCACCCAAGTCATTTGTAGATGGGTTCACTAACGACTTGTAAACTTTCCCTTCACTCTCGCCTCGTTTTTCTCAAACTCGCCTTCACCTTTGGTACGACCACTTTCCTAACCTTGTTCCCCTCTTAACCTTGGTTTCCTAATTTACCCAACCCTGCTTCCTCCTTTACCCTAATCCTGATCCGTCTTTTACCCTGATTCTATTCCCTTAGCAATCCTGTTCCCTCCCTTACCCTCACCCTGTTCCTTCTCCTCCCTCCCTTCCCTTCACCCTGTTCCCTCTCCTCCCTCCCTTCCCTTCACCCTGTTCCCTCTCCTCCATCCCTTCCCCTCACCCTGTTCCCTCTCCTCCATCCCTTCCCCTCACCCTGTTCTCTTCCCTCCCCTCACCCTGTTCCTTTCCATAACCTCACCCTGATCCCTTCCCCTCCCATCACCCTGACCCCTCCCCTAACCTCACCCTGTTCCATCCCCTACCTTCACCCTGTTCCTTCTCCTCACCCTCAACCTGTTTCCTCCCTTCCCCTACCCTGTTCCCTTCCCTAACCTCCCCTCACCCTGCTCCCTTCCCCTACCCTCACCCTGTTCCTTTCCCTAACCTCACCCTGTTTCCTTCCCTCCCATCTTGCCCCTTCTGCTCCTATGCCTTCGTT
>NC_134796.1:810866-885866 GCF_046742065.1 Oratosquilla oratoria | reverse complement strand
ATTAATGCAACACGGATGGCTACTGTGCTCAATGTACAAAACAGTTACAGCTGGGGACCGCGCACGCGCACGGACACACGCATACACACACGAGAAGATAATTGCAACCTATTACAAGTCCAACACGTGATCCAATACTATGGTTAATCACACACACACACGCACGGGCGCGATTTATTCCTAAAAAAAAAAAAAAAAAAAAAAAAAAAAAAAAACATGTAAACATATACACACATACACGGATCTGCTACCCTTTCCTATACCAACCAAGGATGCAACAAACTTGATTCATGTCCGTAGATATCTACTCACATAATCAGTAAACCTACATACATGCACGTGTCAGCACACATACATCTACACACACATATGTACATACAAACTCTTCCTGAGCCAACAGCCTTGTACCTGTCTTTGACGACTATCAGCTACTTAATTCAACTGAAATGAACCTCGAACACCCTCAAAGCCATCCATCTCCACTTAACCTTTTATTGTGACAGTCGCCGTACACCAACACTCTATTCTCTATCAATCTTTCTAAGACAGTAACTGAATGATAAGTTAATTAGATTTCGTCACCCAACAGGACGAGCATCCCACAGTGTCTGTCGACTCAAAAGAGAATAATGTTCAAGGTAACAAACTCCCTCATCGCCGCTGTCTCTGCACAAGAAGCGTCCGAGTTCTTTCCTGGTTTTGGTCTTCTGCAGGCGAAGGAGGGTGCCGCCCAAAATCTCGTTCATGGCTGCAGCCACTGTAAACTCGCGTGGCAGGGGATGTTTCACTCCAAAGGGCTAATAAACGCACACCTGCCGAGGCCCATACTAATTCTAGATCCCATCTTAGTGGGACAGCGACCACTTCCGGACCCAACGTGGGCAGCCGTGGCTCGAAACGCCACCCTTTCCGGACAGTGACTATGTATATAGAACCGCCCAAGAACTACATACATACACACATATACCAACGGGTTTTTCCCCCTTACACGGGAGGTAGCCACAGAGAAAAAGGCATTGAAACCACTCTCACCCATTCCATTTCCTATATATTCCACTCCCCTCCACCCTCCTCCCTCTCTCTTATCTTGGCACCTCCTCCTGACCCAGGGCAGTGGGCAGGATGCAGGGATGACCCGTCATCCACGAGGTGCTAAGATGTCGACCCGAATATAAACAATGGGTGCCAGGAAGAGAAATCCTTGCCCGGCAGAATTTATTTTGGTGCAGCGAGAATTTATTTCGGTGCTGCGAAGGCCTGGAATCAAAATACTAACAATGAGCAAACATCAAAACCATTCATAGTCACCCTCGCGACAGAAACTATCACCAGTGAGACAAAGTGAACTGCTCACAATACAACTCGAACAAAACCAATACCACGTCTTCAGACTTCGTCCGGGCAAGATGTATTTACATTATCTATAGACCTGCTCATCTCCAATCACCCGTAGTTCTATTCTTTTTTTAATATAATCCAACTCACCCCACTCTACGGTAATTGTTATTTTTGTACGCAACCTAATTCCACATTCTATGTTTGTTGTAGTTTTTATAAACAACCCTTCTCACCACATTCTCCGGCAAGTGTAGTTTTTATATACAACCCTATACTATTTCCCGGTAGTTGTAGTTTCTGTTCACAACACCACACACACCATTCACGGTAGTACCAGTTATTTTGTATACAATCCTACACATCACATTCTCCGGTAGCTGTAGATTTGATATAATTTAACCCACTGTCCGGTAGTTGTAGTTTCCGTACACAACACAACTCTCACCCTTCCCGGTAGTTCCACTTATATTGTATACAATCCTACACATCACATTCCCCGGTAGCTGTAGATTTTATATAATTTAACCCATTGTCCGGTAGTTGTAGTTTCCGTACACAACCTTACTCACCACATTCTCCGGAAGCTTGTGTCCTTTCAGGTACTTGACGTTCTCGTGTTCAGTGTTGATAATCTCCGTCAGTTTCCGCCCGTCGATGACCTCTTCGTAGACGAACATGTTGACCTTGTTGTCGAAGCCGTCAAACTTCACCACGTTCCTCCCGATGATCTTGCTAATGGCCGACCCCCTGCGGAGGATCACAAGAAACACACACGTTAATCCCCTTCGGAATGAATGTGAAAAAATACTCACATCGGCCACCAAGCTACTTTGTTCACCTTTGCATCTGACATTGGTCTCAAACTGTCAGGGAATAGATTTAATATGGAAGTAGGTAGAAACAACTTCGCCAACCGTGTAGTTAATGAATGGAATAAACTTCCTGCAGAGGCAGTGCAATGTTGTTCAGTTCGAAGCTTTAAGATTCATTTAGATAACCACCTAAGCAAGATGCTGTAATGACTGTCGTTTATTTCATATTATTTGTTTGTTTTGTTATCATTTGTCTGTTTGTTTATTATTAGTTTCTCATTTATTATTAGTTATATGTAAATTTACTATTATTTACTATTTACCTGTTTGTTTATTATTTACCTATACCTATGCATTTGATTTATTATTTCCTTTATTATAGTTTTTATTTATTCATTTATTTATTATCATTATAATTTTTTCGCATCCGACCTTGATATGGACAAAAAGGTCTCCTGTCGGCATGCTCCGCCTTGGTAATCTTCTCCGTAAGGTGAGGACCGTCTCAACACCTTCCGTACCAAGAGGACCATCCTCCTTTCTCCTGGCTGACGCCCAGCTACTCTATCTATCCTCGTAACACCCCCTACCTCCGGCAGCGGGGAAGACAGTTTCCTGTCCCCAGGAGGTTTCATTCAGTTGGAAGACCCCAGCGGCCCTTTCGTACGGAGTAACATGGGATTGGAGACCATCTCCCTCGGTTTACGTCGCCTGAGGGACGAATTTGGTCTCGCGTTACGTACACAAGTCTTCAGTACCGTGGGAGTCGAGACCATCTCCCTCGGTTTACGTCGCCTGAGGGACGAATCTGGCCTCGAGTTACGTACACAAGTCTTCAGTACCGTGGTAGTCGAGACCATCTCCCTCGGTTTACGTCGCCTGAGGGACGAATTTTGTCTCGAGTTACGTACACAAGTCTTCAGTTACGAGGAAATAAGTATTTCGTGTGTGTGTGTGTGTGTGTGTGTGTGTGTGTGTGTGTGTGTGTGTGTGTGTGTGTTTGTGTGTGTGTATTGTAGTGTCTCATGGATTTCCTCTTCCCCTTCCTTCTGTACAAAGCGTATAGCCCTATCCCCTCTTACAGCTACGATGTCAACCAAACGACGGCATGAATGACTAGTTCCATAGTCTTCATGAGATCAAAACGTATTGCTAAGAGAGAGTGGGAGAGAGGGAGAGAGACTCAATCCCATAAAAATGAACAAGTTGAACATACCGTACACGCACGCACACTCTCTCAATGAACATCACAAAACCTGAAAAAGAGTCCTTAGTCAAAATTGCCTCCCGAACTTACGTCGTCCATCAGCTCACTCGCCCCCCTCCCCCCTCCCCCCCGTCAATCCTCTCCCAAACCATAGCGACAATATCTTCCCGGTAGTCTTGAATTCCGTTGCACATAACTTGGCAACCGCATCTACGTACGTAGCGAGCCACTTGGAGCAGCCGCACTGGGCAACCCGCACGGAGCAGCTGAATGAGGGTTGCTCACCTTTCAACACATTAAAGCATGGGGTAGATCGGAGGTCTTGCAGTGGGCCATCGGGACTGTGTCCCACCATTTCTTTTCCCACTCCCCTTTACTGTTCCCTCTCCACAACGTCCAAACACTGAAGGCACAGGTGATAGTTTCTGGGTTGCAGCTGAGCATTGTGGCGAAAGTACGTCACGATTAACGCTGAAGGAAAAAAAAAATGTCGTTCCCCTGTCCACATGCACAGAGCACCTGTGCCCTCTATATCTGGATAGCCAAGGCATATGGCCACCACCTATTTCACTGCAAGACCGTGGCTATTAGGAGGCAGGCACTCCTCCCTTGACAAGCTCGTGGACATTGGCACTTTAGCACGTTCCCCGCCCGTGACCATTTGCACCCGTTTAAGAAGAGGAGGAGGACTCTCCTCCTTCCTTCCGTCCCATGTGGTACTCTCCCCGACTCCCGCCTGGCGATTTCATTCACCTCCGTGGCTCTCCCATCTAAGCAGAACAAGGTTTGACTTGCTTAACCCAACGGGGGACATTCAATGTTGTTCTGGCAATGGCAAGGTTACTTTGTGCATCTTCGTGGCACCTCTTCGGAAGAAGAACAAGACGAGGAAGAACAAGAGGAAGGAGTTGAGGAGGAAGAAGAGGAAGAACAAGAACAAAAAGAAGAGGAAAAAGAACAAGAACAAAAACAAGAGGAAGAACAAGTACAGGACGAACAAGAAGAGGAAGAAGTTGAGGAGGAGGAAGAGGAAGAACAAGAACAAAAAGAAGGGGAAAAAGAACAAGAACAAAAACAAGAGGAAGAAGAATAAGAACAAAAACAAGAACAAGAACGAGAGAGAGAGAGAGAGAATGCGGCCAATCAAGACCTTACGGAACTTGCCATCATCGACCGAAGTAGCTACTACCTGTTGGCCTCCAAGATGGGAGCGAGTACAACCTCACCCCCACAACCCACCCCCACCCCCGCACCCCCACCAGGAAGTTTCCCCTCAGGTTCTGGATGGCACTGTGGAGGTTTATGAAGGGCATGGCGAGGTTGGTCCTAAGCACCAAACAAAGGCTTGATACACTCGTCACCACCTAGAGAGAAGTCACACACACACACACACACACACAAAGGATGTCCCGTCCTCTCTCCCTCCCTCTCTCTCTCTCTTAAAAAAAAAAAAAAAAAAAAAAAAAATCAATGGAAGTCCTGTCCGTCCTCCCCCCCCTCTCTCTCTCTCTCTCTCTCTCTCTCTCTCTCTCTCTCTCTCTCTCAAAAAAAAAAAAAAAAAAAAAAAAAAAAAAAAAAACAACGGTACAGTCGACACGTGGAGAAAGGAAGGCCACTCAACTCGTTTACGGGACACCACGAGCGCAGATCGATGCACAATTGCGCACTTCGTGGTGCATCCGGCAGACACGGTGTTCCTAAGGTCGTCGCTGAGGACATGTGGCGCGGCTGTAGGACGCACTCCTCCTCCTCCTCCTCCTCCATCAGTTCGATCAATAGGGAGGAACCTCCCGCGAGGAACCTCGAGTTCGAGAAGACTCTTCGACGCCGAAGTCGACAAGGCGAGTTCTTCCGACACCAAAGGGTCTGGACCCTCTCGACGCGTCTTATCTTTACAAAGGATTACAAAGGCGGAGCATGCCGACAGGAGACCTTTTGGTCCATATCTAGGTCGGATGCGAAAAAAATATATAACAATAATAATAAATAAACAAATAAAAACTATAATAATGTAAATATCATTCTACCAACCGTCAGGCGATTCTACTTAATACAGAGAACCACCCCTTCCCCTACCCACACCTCTTCTGCAGCGACCGGGGTAACGCTACATCAACCAGCCAGTGGCTTAGTAGGGCCACTGGCCATGAAAGGGTCGAGACCCTATAGTACAGTATCCTATCGCCGGGTGATTTTATTTACACGAGGTGCTGGAAGCTTGGGCGGTTGCATATTAAAGAATTTGGGACTCCAAAGTCTCGACTCTGCACAATACTTGTCTCACCCGTTTTCACCATCATCATCATCGTTATCATGATGATGATTACCATCAACAAGTCAAAGGCGATGGTAGAACACACGGCAACACTAACGGTAGTATTATCAAAAAATCTTTCCTTATATAAATCTTATATAAATCCTTGGAAGGGAAAGATTTTTTTATGAATACCACCGTAAGAATCTTACGATGGTATTCTTAAAAAAAACCTTTCCTTATATAAATCTTATATAAATCCTTGGAAGGGAAATATTTTTTTCAAGAATACCACCGTAAATCCTGTACGCAGAGCACAGACGAACACATTGTAAAAGTTCTAATCAGAGTCGACAGGAATATTAGGCCCATCCAGGCTCGGAGACAAAGGCTCGGCTCCCGGGGATGCACCTCCAATGCAAACAGATTTTGAAGACTGATGCTGGGGAGAGGATCCTCTCTAACGTCCGTCTTGTGGGACCACATACATACACGAGACTCCGGCTGGGAAACTGCAGCCCATGCCAACATACTCGTGAAGTCACAAACTGGGTCACAATGAGGGACGCTTTCCCTAAGATGACATAAAGATTGCTTGGGAGCCAACCTAGCAACACCACGCTCATCAACGCAATTCACTACTTTTTTTTTTTTTTTTTTATGTCGAGCGATATAGGCCAGGCGTCGGTGTTGCTGTGGTCGGGACAGTAGTGGAGTACCTCGAGGATCACCACTCGCACCCCACATCAACCCACCCCCATCTCGTCCAAGCTTCTTCACCAACGGGGAAAACCCGACGCCAATGACAGACTTCAAAGGCGAGTTAATATTATCTTTATACCCCCCAGAGGACGCCACACAGTTAAAGAAATCGTACAGGACCCACAAAAAAATATAATAAAGAGAGGAAGAAATGGAAGAACAAACCCAAAAACGGAATCACCAAACGTACAAAAAAGTTACCAGACTTTGAAGAAAATTCACTGAATTCAAAGGGAATTGAGGAAAATTCAGGTACACTATGTACTTGGAGCCCCCCCGGCTGCCATTCCCCGGATACCTCGTACGCTCCTCCTCCTCCTCCTCTGCCATTACCAATACTGTCATTTCGATGAGTGGGGGATGGGGATGGGGGAGGAGAGGGTAAAGGGAGTGAGAAAGGAAAAGAGAAGAGGGGGGAAAGGGAAGAGGATGGGGAGGGGAAAGGGAAGAGGAGGGTGAGAGGAAAAAGGAAGAGGAGGGGAATGGAAAAGGGAAGAGGATGGGGAGGGGAAAAGGGAAGAGGAGGGGGAGCGGAAAATGGAAGAGGAGGGTGAGGGGAAAAGGGAAGAGGAGGGGGAGGGGAAAAGGGAAGAGGAGGGTGAGAGGAAAAAGGAAGAGGAGGGGAATGGAAAAGGGAAGAGGATGGGGAAGGGAAAAGGGAAGAGGAGGTGGAGAGAAAAAAAGGAAGAGGAGGGTGAAGGGAAATGGGAAGAAGAGGGGGAAAGAGAAGGGGGAAGAGAAGGGGGAAGAGAAGGGGGAATGGAAGAGGAAGGTGATGAGGAAGGTGATGAGGAAGGTGAAGAGGAAGGTGATAGAATAAGGAAAGGGAGAGGGAGATAGGGTTGGGGAAAATGAGAGACGTGCCTGATCGAATCTTACTATAAAACTACTCCACTGCATTCACGGCAATCACCTCAGCGATTATAGTAAAGGTTCTTCATTTATTTTATCATTATAATTCTATTATTACTATTATGCTTACTATTATTATTATGCTTATTATTACTACTATTATTATTATTATGCTTACTATTATTATTATGCTTACTATTATTATTATTATGCTTACTACTACTATTATTATTATCATTATTATTATTATCTATCCATTTCTTAAGCCTAGGTGCAGTAGGAAAGTTGTCGCAAAACCAGTTTTGCGCTGGACGTGGGAGAGGCGCCCTTCCCCTTCCCCCCTTCCTTGATCCTTGACTGCGCTTCATGAATCGTTCGGACCGAAGACTCGAAACATTATGTGGATTTTATTACGAAAATATGAACTTTACTGGTGGCCATTCAATATAACTGTTGCTGTGTAAACTGACAATAACAACGAACTCGATTACTGATCATTCGAGACCATTGTCTTGGGCACACTAATAACAGTACCAGTGATCATAAACTTGACTACCTCAAATTACAAAGGCCCAGAGCCCCAGAGTGCCAGTCGACTGGTTTCTTCTTCTCCTTTTCCTTTTTGAGCGTCCGGGAAGTGCGAGCCGTTTCCACGTCACGGTGTTGTGTACATTCCCACGATGAGGGACAGGGTTCTCACGCCAAATCAATCCTGACCCACTGTCTGTGAAACCTGGCTCCCGACCAACGGAGGGGGGGGGGGTGTTCCTGCTCCACCTCTACCAGGTTACTATACCCGAGTACGCAGATAGCCTCCCACCTCCCTCCCCACCCGGGGTGAGGGGGGGGGGAGAGTTGGTCGCCGCCTCGTAATGATTCACCAAACTCGACTCTTGTTACACCGTTGTCCATTTATTCCCTGTTTATTCTTTTTGTCTCCGGCGCGTAAGGTAGGCCAAGGCTGAAAAATGTGTGTGTGTGTACGTGTGTGTGTGTGTGTACGTGTGTGTGTGTGTGTGTGTGCGCGCATTTACCAAATGGGTCCTATCTCTTATTCTCCAATTGCCATAACTTAAATTCAATCCATGGTTCCAACTGGGGATATGTATCTGTGTGTGTGTGTGTGTGTGTGTGTGTGTGTGTGTGTGTGTGTGTGTGTGTGTACATGTGTGTGTGTGTGTACATTGTGTGTGTGTGTGTGTGTGTGTACATGTGTGTGTGTGTGTGTGTACATGTGTGTGTGTGTGTACATGTGTGTGTGTGTACATGTGTGTGTGTGTGTACATGTGTGTGTGTACGTGTGTATGTGTGTGTACGTGTGTGTGTGTGTACGTGTGTGTGTGTGTACGTGTGTGTGTGTGTACGTGTGTGTGTGTACGTGTGTGTGTGTGTGTGTACGTGTGTGTGTGTGTGTGTGTGTGTGTGTGTGTGTGTACATGTGTGTGTGTGTGTGTGTGTACATGTGTGTGTGTGTGTGTGTGTGTGTGTGTGTGTGTGTGTGTGTGTGTGTGTGTGTGTGTGTGTTGATGCCTCCTTTAAGGCAATGCCGGCACGACGACCTCGCAGGACCACTGCGGCGGCAGTGTCGATGCTGGCGCCGCCACCGCCACCGCCGCCAATTCAGTCGAGGCTTCCTGAACAGGCAAGCTCTACCCTGTCGTCCTCCAAAACGCACACACACACACATATACACACACACTTGCTGTACTACTGCTCGCTCTCGTGCGTACTTGTTCGGTTTTCGGTGTTCAGCAAAACACACACACACACACACACACACACACACACACACACACACACACAGAAAGTTGTATGGAGGAGGGATTTTACTCAGTGCTGTATAGAACAGAAACTTGTAAAATAAAGGAAGGGGAGATGAAGACCTAATGTTTTTGTGGAGAAAGTTGTTGGGCAGACAGGGTCGAGATGATTTGGACCTATGGAAAGAATGGACGAGGGAAAACGAGCCTGGAAAGCTGAATTGGACTGAAGAAACTTGATGGGAAGACCGAAAATGGGAGGTTTGGAGGGGTGAAGTGCGCTATGGATACAAGAGGAATGTCTGTCGAGCAGGGAAAAGAGAAGAAGTGAATGGAGATTTCGAGCAGAGGTGGGATGGATGGGGTGAAAGGTGTTATGGATGCACGGGGAATGTCTGTCGAGCTGGGAAGAGAGTGCAGGGGTGAATGGAAGGAGAGAGATTGTGAATAGATGAATGTATGTCGAGCTGGGAAGAGAGTGCAGGGTGAATGGAAGGAGAGAGATTGTGAATAGACGACGCGACCCAAAGGGTGGAAATAAAACCATCTTTGGCCGTCGAGGGGGTACTGCTGTGAAAGAGCTATGCCTTACTGCACTGCCTTCCATCCCAGCAATGTGGCGGGAGACAGGGACGACCTCCATTCCGGAGGTGCTGAGGTGTAGGTGCATGGCGCCCCGTACAGGAATTCTTAGAAGGTGCGTCGGGCACATCCACGGATGAATAAAAAATCACTTAGCGACAACAACTTGAACAGAAGGAAAGCGGCTACCTTGCTGTTATGACGCACTTCACAGGTTTTGCCCGGACCCAAGCAAAGTGAGAAAGAGCGTTGCGGGGTGATGCAAACAAGGTCATCATATTAAAACAACAGGGCAGGACTCGCAGTAATGGATTTAAACTGGACAAATTTAGATTTAAGAAGGAAATAGGCAAGAATTGGTTTACTAATAGGGTGGTCGACGAATGGAATAGACTTAGTAACCATGTAGTACGCGCTGAAACTATCAGTTGTTTTAAGAAACGATTAGACAACTTTATGGATGGGGATGGCAGTTGGTGATGAATACGGTGCTGCCTAGTGTAGGCCTTATGGTCTCTTGCAGTCTCCTTCATTCTTGTGGGCGCGTTGGCGTGCACAGGTTGTGTTTGTGATTGTAGTCTGAAACAGGCGTAATGTATATACTGGCTCGGTGAAAGGAAAACTGAAAGAAGACACCAGTGTACATGACCGCCAATGAAGAGAGGGATTCGGAAACCATGGAAACACGGTTTTGAACAACGCACAGGGGACAGTGCGCGCGCGTACACACACACACACACACAGATACTCGATAGAGAGGACTTACTAAACTGGGACACGAGAAACATATGAGGACATGGAAAGAAAATAAAAAAAACATAGCTAAAGAAAAGAACTGAAGAAAAACAGTTTTCCACATGGAATAGTGGGCACTTGGAACAAACTGGATAATGAATTAGTATGTGCAAAAACCATTCATGAGTTTAAAAGTAAACTAGACACTGCGAGATACAAAGGCGGGACACACGAGCATAGCTCCCCTTCCCGCAAAATACAACTAGGTAAATACACACACACACACACGGCTCGAAAGTGTAGCGGTACCGTTCTCGACTGTTAATTCAGCTTTCCGAGTTCAAGTCCCGCCTAGGGATGAATAAACGTCTGCATCGCTGCACTGAGAGCTGGCACCCCAACTCTAGTGGGCAAGGAGTTTTGTGTGTGTGGGTACGTAAGGTCATACCATTACCCTCTCATCCGGGAGGGTAATACCTGTCGATCACAAGTCTAACACGTAATCCAAGACCGTTGTGAATCACACAATTCACCCTGACCCCGATGGAGAGAAGAAAAATTTGCAAGAGTAGTACGGCGAGTCACTGGCATTGTCTTGCGTGTGTGCGCGATGTACAGTACTTTGTACATTTGTACTACAAGAACCGCGAGGCTTTTTGCGTTGATCGACAGACATGACCGAGCCCAATGAAAGTCTTTGACGGTAATATTACATAAGTAGTCGAGTCCACACTATCGATCCTCCACACTCAACATTACACCAGTTTATTAAATCGGATGATGAGGAGACGATGAAAATCTTTCGACACTGGAATGTCCTGTCCGAGTTTGAGCTGGCAGTCACGTGCAATATAAGAAAATGCAATATACTTGGATGCATGAATCTGTGGCAACACACCACTACTGCAGTGTCCCCTTAACGCACATAGCATTTTTGTAAAATAAAATTACTGTAATGTAAGAAGCTATTATACGTGTCTATGATAATCAAATTAATATATTGTAAACAATGTTGCCACATACTAGGATGGCTCTTGTAAGGTAAAAAGCATCTGAGTGTGACATTGTTGTATAAATTGTACAAAGTAATAAAATATTGATTGTATATAATTTATGCTATGGCGGACGAGAAAGGCAGCAAGTTCAAAGATTACCATTAATCATGAGGTGGTTACTAAGCACATCAAATCTGCAGGAGCCGTGTGCTGAGTAGCGGACTTTGCACGCCAGCTGCTGCTGCTACTAATGCCATTGTGACAAACAGGAAGAGTGATGGCAGTGGCGATGACGATGATGGTGGTGGTGGTGGTTATGGTGATAAGTGTGGTTACGATGATGATGGTGATAATTGTGGTTATGGTGGTGGTTATAGTGATAATTGTGGTGATGGTGGTGGTTATGGTGATTATTGTGTTGATGGTGGTGGTTATGGTAATGATTGTGGTTATGGTGATAATTGTGGTTATGGTGGTGGTTATGGTGATAATTGTGTTTATGGTGGTGATGGTGATAATTGTGGTTATGGTGATAATTGTGGTTATGGTGGTAATGGTGATAATTGTGGTTGTGTTTGGTGGTGGTGGTGATGATGACGATTACCACCCAACTAGACGAAGCATCTTCCACAAGCTCATCATGGGGACTTACTCAACACATTCCTTAGCGCTCACACACACACACACACACACACGTTTGCTTATTTGGATGAGGAAATGATAAAAAAAAATCTAACTACACTAATAAGACCAAAACTTGAGTACGCAGCAACACTATGGACACCCAGTACCAAAAAGAATATAAAAAATTAGAAAGAATACAAAGAGCAACAACAAAACTAGCACCAACTTTTTCCGAACTGACATATGAGCAAAGACTGTCCGAACTAGAATTAACAACTTTGGAACAAAGAAGGCTAAGAGGAGACTTGCTGACTATCTATAGAATAATAAAAGGAATGGAAGTCTTTGATAAGAATGACTTGTTAATATGGGATAATGGTAAAACAAGAGGACACGAAAAGAAACTAAAAAAGGATAGTTACAGAAGAGATCTGAAAAGGAACAGCTTCCCACACAGAGTGATGGATACTTGGAACAAATTAGACAACGAAACAGTGTGTGCAAACACTATTCAAGATTTTAAGAAAAAACTTGATTCTGAGAGATACAAAGACGGGCCCTCACGAGCATAGCTCTCTTCCCGTACAATACAACTAGGTAAATACAGCTGTCGATCACGAGTCCAACACGTGATCCAAGACCAAGACCATGGTGAATCACACACACACACACACACACACACACACACACACAGCCTATGGGCAGACTCGTTCCACAAATCACCCACAAACTAAAATGATGGATAAGTCAACTCCGAAGCCAAACCTACCCCAACCCTTTCTCCCACTACTCGTCAACTCCTTCCTCGCAGGGAAGGAGGGAGGGAGGGAGGGGGAGGAGGAGTTTGCGATCATGTTAGCTCGGGATTGCGCGCCTTCTCCTCATAGTTTCTCGTCTCGTTTTTTAAAATGCATACGTGCATCACAACTGTATGTACGGGAGAGATAGAGAGTGGGGGGTGGGAGAGAGAGGAGAGATGTATAGATAGAGAGAGAGAGAGAGACAGATAGATACAGAGAGCGAGACAGACAGACAGACAGACAGGGGGAGAGAATGCCCGCGCGCGCGCGTGGGTGTGTGGGCATCTTGCGTTTGAAGTTAGAAAGCGGATGACCTTGGCAGTGTAGTCTGCTGTTGTAGTCTGCGTACAACCATACACGGGCAACGCATCCTCCCCTCCTCCGCTCTCCCTCCACGACGCTACTCTACTACTTTTTTCCTTGCGGCATCCTCGTTCTCATCTCCTCCTCCTCCTCCTCCTTCTTCTACTTCTGAGAGGAACGAGAGTACGGGGGAGGTCTGCGAACTGTCTCGTCATATCCTGCGAATGTGTCCACATCATCACCATCACAACATCATGATGAATTCGTGTTCGGCACGTACTGCATTACATTCCGACTCAGGATTCATGGTAACGAGGAAAACAACTTGCATCTCTCTTGAAGTCTGGTCCAAGCAAGAGGCTACTAGCTGAGGACTAGCAATCCCGCCTACCAGAAAGATAAATAGCTATTTATAAAGGAAGTCCCCCCCCCGACTCCTCCCCCCCTTCCCCGCTACGTCCTGCCAACTCGCTTTGAAGGCAGTGTCCGTCTACAATCTTGCAGAAAAGTTGAATAGGAGCGTTGGTTATCCTCAAACAACTGAGGATAAATGTGTGAAGATGCCACTAACAACGCATGTAAACCCGTGGTACATTTTATAAATTTCATTCGAATTAACGCCACACTAATCTAATCACCCAACAGGGAGAAGGAGGGGGACTATGGGGATGGGGGGGGGCATAAATAGGAAGCTTAACTATCACTACAAAATAAACATCCATTTACAGACCATCTCATCTCAATAAAATCACCTGACGGCAGCAATGTCTGTGGGACAGATCCCGGGATGAATGTCATCTAGCGCTCACCAGAACAATAAGTATCAAGTTCGGGATGTTCAACGGGTGTTGAACAGATAACGGTGCTCGGAACAGGTATGTTCAGACTTGCACAAATTATAATAATAATAATAATGATAATAATAACTAATAATGATAGTTATAATAATAACAATAATAGTGCTACTACTAGTAACACTACCAATAATGAGAGGAATAATTATGTTAACATTAATGATAATCACATGGGTAACAGTAATAAAAATATTTATAATAAAAACGCAGGATATAACTGGATAGTTCTCTGTTTCGTTGACGGGGGGGGGGGAAGGGAAACCAGTGGTTGGTCGACGACTGCAATAGAGCAACGTCGACTAGGACCAGTCCCTCACGCGAAGCCGAGGCGCGTTGGCTTCGACTCTTGTTTCAAGTCTCCCCCATTATATACGAGCTATCAGCGCTGCACCAAGTTTCTCTGACGTCATTCGAGGGAAATGATGCGATAAAGAAATCTATGGGTCAGATGGCGACAAAAAAAAAAAAAAAAAAAAAAAAAAAAAAATATATATAATAATAATAATAATAATAATAAGTAAATAAAATAAAATAAAAAACAAAATAAAAATAAATAAAAATAGAATCTTGGTTTAATATTGAAAAATCGCTAAAGAAATGTAGGTCTCCTGGACAACTATATCCACCAAAAACATGACGACATGCACGCTGCCACATCTACGATGTCGCTTAAATGGTCATCTTCATGGACCTCCCAAGAGGCGATACGAACTCGTCCTCCTCAATACACCAAACAGAGACAACCTTCTCGTTATCTACAATTCTTATCACGAATATCCACTCTGACCCTCACTAAAGCTGCCCTCTGGCGAATCTGACTCAGTGGAGACAATCCCTTGACTTGACTGAACGACTCCTATCTTGAAGCACATTTTCATTGAGCCTCTGTCAAAACTGGGGGTATTCCAACGGAATAAAATCGCCCGGCGACAGCAAAAGCAAAGGGATGAAGCAGAGTATCGGGACAACGCTTGAAGGGCATCGACCGGCCATCAGTGCCGGACACACGCACAGAGACACGCCCCCATCCTCCTCCTCCTCCCCCTCACACCCCTTCCATACACGAATGATCACGAAGCACAAATGCACATTGCATGCATAGGACACTTAGAAACCATTTCACACACACAATATTATATATATATATATATATATATATATATATATATATATATATATATATATATATATATATATATATATAACATATATATATTTATATATATATATACATATTACACACACACATATATATATATATATTATATATATATATATATATACATATTATATATATATATATATATATATATTACACACACACACACACACATACATACGGGAATAAGCTCCACCGCAAGGACTCGAACCTTTGCCTTGCGGTGGATCTTATTTCCATTTATCAAAATGACACACACACACACACACACAATGGCTACAAAAATGGCACCTGCACTTGCAAATCTATCATACGAGGAGAGATTGGCTAAACTGGAGTTACCGACACTGGAGCAAAGAAGAGAGAGAGGTGACCTATTGACCATCTACAGAATCATGAGAGGCACAGAGGTACTCGAGAGAACTTACTTAACTGGGACAAAAGAAACACAAGAGGACATGGAAAGGAAATAAAAAAACATAGCTATAGAAGAGAACTGAAGAAAAACAGTTTTCCTCATAGAGTTTTGGACACTTGGAACAAACTGGACAATGAAATAGTATGCGCAAAAACCATTCATGAGTTTAAAAACAAACTAGACACTGCGAGATACAAAGGCGGGACATCACGAGCATAGCTCCCCTTCCCGCAAAATACAACTAGGTAAATACACACACACACACACACACACACACACACACACACACACACACACACATATATATATATATATATATATATATATATATATATATATATATATATATATGAATATTGGAAAAATTGTAAACACCAGACTAAATTGAAGGTTTTATTTGACCGACGTTTCGATTCCCGTCCAGGAATCGTCTTCAGGGGGTATAATGGTTACAAGATTGTGAACTCAAATATAAATCGTCAAAGTGGTAAACCTGGGAAAAGTTCACACTCTCAATCACATTACAAAGCAAACCTTTTTACAATATTAAATACACTACAATTGAAATGAAATATAGGTACTAATTAAAATAAAATAAAACAAGTTACATGGCTGTGAACATAAAACAAGTCTATCAAAAAACACCAGAGCATAGGACAAAGGCGCAAATGGAGGTGGACCAAATGTCCACAATGAAGTGTCAAGAACAAACGACTAAATTAGAATCAAACAAATACAAATAAGAACCGAACAAAATAAAAAGTTAAATGGCCGGCCAGGCGTGTAGTGTGCGCGCGCAGACGTAGGCTCGTATTATACTAAGCTCACTGACGAGGGAGAGTTTGCTCAAGGTCTACCTTGAGGAGGAGGAAGAGGGGGAAGAGGAGGAAGAGCAGGAGGAGGAAGAGGGGGAAGAGGAGGAAGAGCAGGAGGAGGAAGAGGGGGAAGAGGAGGAAGAGCAGGAGGAGGAAGAGGAGGAGATGGTAGTTGCAGCGAATCAAGCGAAGACCTACAAGCAACAGCCGATTACTGCTATTACTATTATTACTAACTTAATTACTATCAGTTATCGTTACTGTTACAATACACTAATTATCACGATTAATTTGTAGACCTGGATGAAATTCTCCTATTATGGAAATCCAGAAAACCGCAATCCAAGTCTTTCTCGACATATTCTTGCTCACAACTACCTCCGTTAGGCGGCAGCCAAGATAAACAGGCGTATATGGCAGGGGAAGGACCAAATACCACGCCGATTGCCTTATAAAGGGGTAATAATATTCGGTAACCCTAACCGGCAACAGAAAATTGCCCCTACGTCCCTACAAGGCGCTCAGCGTAATAGCCGCTTTCGACGTCATTACGTCAGTGCTACTACCTGCTCCTCGATCCCAACAGGTGTACAGCCCAGACATTCACAGGTGTCTACAACGAGGAGGCATCAATGTATTTGCCCCACATAAAATGCTATACAGAGCTACAGATGCATTGAAAATCTAAGTGAACAAAATACGAGCACACTCAGGGAAGAGCTCATAGGCGAAGTCATATCGCCTTGCCCAGTTTGAAACGAGTGAAAGTTTGTAGACGATGTGACGTCATGTCGACACGAAACTCCCTCCCTCCATGCGAGCGGGCGGACTTTGTATACTAGGATTTTTTGTACAATCAAAGTATCTTTAGTACACACACACACACACACACGTTCCATCGCCAGCCCCTGG
Organism: Oratosquilla oratoria; assembly: GCF_046742065.1. NCBI lineage: Eukaryota > Metazoa > Arthropoda > Malacostraca > Stomatopoda > Squillidae > Oratosquilla > Oratosquilla oratoria. Next base: position 868,684 of record NC_134796.1, on the reverse strand, counting down.
ATAATTACATAAATACAGCTGTATCACACCTGTTCTCATGAACACTTGTGTCACAGTAGAACCTATGTACTAGCTATGGACTCAATCTAACACCACGTTCACATAAGTACATATATCATGTATATGCACTGATCATACTCAATAAAGATTAATTAACTATTTCATTAAAACAAATGTGCGTGTTTTCCTAATTGCAATATACAGAAACTGAGCTATGCCCGTAGGAACCTGTCTCTCATTCAACGAGCATGTGTGTGTGTGTGTATTTACCTAGTTGTATTTTACGGGAAGGGGAGCAATGCTCACAGTGACCCGTTTTTGTATCTCGCAAGATCAAGTTTGTTCTTAAATTCTTGTATTGCGTTTGCACACACCATTTTTTCGGCCAATTTGTTCCATATATCTATCACTCTTTGTGGGAAGCTGTTCTTTTTCAGGTCTCTTCTGTAGCTGTCCTTTTTGAGTTTCATTGCATGTCCTCTTGTTTTTCCTCTGTCCCACTTTAACAAGTCCTCTCTATCAGGGCGTTCTTTTCCTTTCATAATCCTGTAGATGGTTAGTAGGTCCCCTCGTTCTCTTCTTTGTCCCAGGGTCGGCAATTCCAGTTCGGCCAGTCTTTGTTCATATGTCAGGTTTGAAAGTGTTGGGGCCATCTTTGTCGTTGCTGCTCTTTGGATTCTTTCTAATTTTCTTATATTCTCATTTGTACTCGGTGACCATATCAACACTGCATATTCCAGTTTTGGCCTTATCAGTGTTTGTGTGCGAGTGTGTGTATTTACCTAGTTGTATTTTACAGGAAGGGGAGCTATGCTCGTGGTGTCCCGTCTTCATATCTCATTTTATCTAGACTGTTTTTAAATTCGCGTATTGTTTTTGCACACATCACTTTCTCATCTAACTTGTTCCAAATGTCTATTTTTTGTGTGTGTGTGTGTGTATGTGTTTAAAAGTCATTTGTTATATATATCTATACATTCTATATACAAATATGCACACGCACACACACAGCGACGCTGGTACAGCGCTCGAGTGAGTGGTTGCACATGTCTCCACTCCAAGGACAACCTCACCCTTATCTGAAGGAGAGCGCAGCACCAGAATCGCGTGAAACCACAAAGCTTCCGTCTTATCTCGTACTGCCTTGATACACTAGACGATCACCGAACAACAACTATACACGGGTTTGCGGGTGTATTTAGGAGTGTATTTAGGGATGAAATGGGTGGGAGTGTTTTTATGCCTTTCCCTTTTTGGCTACCTCCCTTGAAAGGGGGAAAAAGCCTTGGTATATGTATGTATGTATGTATATATATATATATATATATATATATATATATATAATAAAATTCAAATTTTCAATTCGTGAAATATGTAGACAAAATTATAACAACAGAAAACGATAAAAGCAACGGTTTTCATCTGAGGACGAAATACGCGACGTACTACCCTGTGAACATTGTTTTTTCTGTGGCAATTATGTAAGCAATTTACAAAGATGATCCCAACAGAATATACGACTGGAGTAGTGTAGGAAACAAGTATAAATTTCTTAGAATACAAAATGTAGGAAAAGGGTTTAAATACACGAATAATTTCATAAATCACAACCATACCCCTGCCGCCCCGTCAACATACAGAACCACCCTCCGGAAGTGCGGCCCCAAGAGGTTGGGACTCTGTTCCCGGGGCGAGGTAAATATATATATATATACATATATAATAAAAAATACATAAAACTGAGAGATCTGACTATGGGAAGCCCCAAGGACCGTTGCCAGTCACTGTGGGACTACGGGTTTCCACTTAGGCTCGGCAATAATTATATATCTTTATAAGATATATACACTGCTGATCAGCTTCAAAAATATTTTTTCGCAGTACAGACTGAAAGATAACGGAATAAAAGCAGATCAGGCAATCCACCCCAAACTGTATGCAGGAACTGTGATATGGCCTCCACACAAAGTATAGAACACAGACAAGACAAAAAAAAAAAAAAATAAAAAATAAAAATAAACCACACCCTCTGCCGAACCACGCGAGGTTTACAAGCGCTGGATCTGGATATGTAATCATTAAAAAAATAAAAAAGAGATAGAGAAGAAATGACGATGTGAAGGAGATTGTAGATGCCTGAAGGATATCTCAACTCATGCAATGGCATTAAACACGACATAGCACGATCCAAAACCATAAACGAACACTTGATAAGAGAGAGAGAGAGAGAGAGAGAGAGAGAGAGAGAGAGAGAGAGAGAGAGAGAGAGAGAGAGAGAGAGAGAGAGAGAGAGAGAGACAGAGAGAAATAGAGAGAGAGAGAGAGAGAGAGAGAGAGAGAGAGAGAGAGAGAGAGAGGGGAGAGAGAGAGAGAGAGAGAGAGAGAGAGAGAGAGAGAGTCAGAGAGAGAGAGGGAAAGAGTGAGAGAGAGAGAGAGAGGGGAGAGAGAGAGAGAGAGAGAGAGAGAGAGAGAGAGAGAGAGAGAGAGAGAGAGAGAGAGAGAGAGAGAGAGAGAGAGAGAGAGAGAGAGAGAGAGAGAGAGAGAGAGAGAGAGAGAGAGAGAGAGAGAGAGAGAGAGAGAGAGAGAGCGTGCTTACCTATTTATAGTAAACAGGAAAGGGGCAATACTCGCTGGGTCCCGTCTCCTACTCCCCAATTAACCAAAAGTGTGTGTGTGTGTGTGTGTGTAGTATATCAGGCCTACAGTCTACGAAAGAGCAAGTAGCAGACAACCCTACTCCAGTTAGGAATCGACCACGGGACCTAACCAGACAGCGAAAGATCCCCACCGACAGGATTCCAGCTGTCGCCAGGCGATTTTATTCATTCTCTCGTGTTGTACGGGATGGCAAAGCTCCGTTTACTCTCTGACTACCGTTGGGTGATTTTATTCGTAAAAAATAAAAAATAAAAAAAAAAAAAGGCCCAGAATCTTTGTGGTTGAACCATGGATCAGCTACTATTGACCTTACGCTCCAAGGGAATACGGTCGATATTAACGTATTTTCGTAGCATACGGAGGAAAATTCAACAGCGCCAAAAAGCCAAGCCAGAGTTTCACTCTTCCCCTCCTCCAATGAAAAAACAATAAGAAGATTTGACAAGTAATAATGAATATAAAAACAAACAAGAATAAATAAACAAATTACTGCTCTTGAACTTCCTGAAATTGCAGGGGTGCATGCCACAGAGTTCTGAATTATTTGCAATTCACTCATTGGCAACTCCACCCCAGCAAAATCAACTCCTTCCCTGGACAGATTTTGTAACATTTACCACCGTAGGTAATGTTCTTTTTTTTTTTAGTTCTGTGGTTTGTTCTTTATATTGTTTATGAAATGTATGTTGTGGATTATATGGTGTTTGTGCTGGGTTTGGTTGTATGGTGTGTATGTGGGGGGAATACTATGGTGGATACTTTGAGATGGAAAGGCTGCAATTATGAAGCTTTATATATACAATGTTAGAGTGTTTCAGGCAGGTAATTCTTGTAACTAAGTGGCGAGGAGAATATTGTTGGGGAAAGATGTAGTTGACTAGTGCGAGTTGGAATTGGTTGTACATTCAGGTGGAGAAATCTGGAGGAAGCAGCAGATTCCTCGATGCTTATGGGTATGCTTGATGGGGCTGCTGGCTAGGTATGCTGAAAAATGCCTCATGCTGAAGAGGCAAAATGCAGTCCCTGTACAGGCATTTCCAGCATGAACCAGACTCAGATTTAGGCCTCTAATAAACTAACACATTCCATGCCCTGAAGGCAGAAGATTTCGTCTTCAAAGAGGTGTGTTATGCATGGCTCTATCCACAGTTCACAAATTTGGCTGAACTTGGGCAATACCAGGCAATCAATCAATCAATCCATTGGACCAGGTTTCTCTTGCAAGAGACCCAGGGCTCCCTGGTAACTGGACACCATAGCCAAAAAGTAATGTGCAATTTTTTCCTGCCTCCAGAATTCTGTAACTTATATTTGTCACAAAAATATTGTGGCTTGTAACAAAAAATGCTACTGTTATCCTAATTACTTTCACTGGACTGGCATTAATTAAAGTAACTGTCTTAAAGGCCTGGAAAGACAGCAGCTACAGTTTTTAGTGTGACAGCTATCTATTTGGTGCACACAGCCACCTGTCTTTAAAATGCTACCAGCAAAAAGTGTGGTGATCTTGTCAACTTGTATCAGTAATGGCTTCAGCTACCATGCACCTACAAAAATGCAATCCTCATTTTCATCACATATAATACAAATTCCTGGGGTACCATTGTGATGATAAATTCAAGAGTAGAGGTGGTGAATTATAGAAAAAAAGGAAATGACTGAATGTCTATGCAGAATGAAGTGTTCTGAAAACCATTTCTGAGGTAATTCATATGATGCCATGAATATTTCAATTTAACTGAGAGAGAGTAAAGAAATAAGAAGTTTATTGTGAACCCCACTTCTGAGACTTGTCAACCATTTACTGTCATTTATATGTCATATGTGTACCGATTGGTATTACTCATGACTGTCTCTGGTCCCCTCAACCCCTACATATGTTGTCAGGTGTAACTTAGTGTAGAAAAACAGTCTAATGAGGACCAAAATGGAAATAAGCTTACACGCTTTTTTGTGCTATCCTTGGCAATTGTAATTGTTATTTCAAACTATGTCATGTGTTCTTTTCATTATCTGCACTTCATGTATACTGATTCAATGCCAAATAATCATTGTTGTTGTTATTATTATTATTACTTGCCCCATGTGTCTGTTGTCTTTTTAATAAGGTTGGAGAAGTTGCTCTTACTACACTCTTGGGGAGTATGTTCCATTTATTGATACATCTAATAGCAAACCAGTTACACTTCAATATCATTCTCCAATGACAATGTGAATATGCAGGCTTAGACAGTTTACAATTTGTGATTCTTGCAAATGGATATTCAATAAAGTATTATTTCTGGAATTTTACTACATTCTACAGGCAAAATTCATGCTGCAATACAAAATAGTGGGACCAGCTCACAAGGGAGCTATTAAAAGTAAAAATCCTTGGTTGTTAACAAGGAAAAAAGCTACTAAAAATAAACATCACTGAAACAATTAATAATTTTATATCTATTTCATGGGTTATGCATGTTCATTAAATACAACTATTTAATTAGTTGTTCATCAAAATACATTTAGCGTCCATAGTGTAGCTTACACGTGAACTAAACACCGGGTGTAAGTACTCGTATTCTCTAGTAAAAGTTACAGAATAGTTGTCAGGAAGTCTACTAGGTATTTGAGTTACTGGCGGGCCTTCCTTCGTCCACAGCATTGTTTACATAAATCTACGGTAAAACATACTACAGTCTGGTTAAGAACATTAGAATCGTCTGCATCGCATTTTATTATAAACAGTAACGAGCTACTAAAGGCACTAGTATTCCCGTAGTATCTCCTCTATATTTTACCAAACACCTATAACACTGTAAGAGTAATTGTTTACAAATCATATCACTCGATGAAAATAATGGGGTAATGTTACATTTAAAGTTTTCATTGCTATACGTGATGACATATCATATGACTACAAGATTACATATCACGGTGCTATATAACTCCTGATTGATCAAATAATTTTGCACCAAATGTATTGATATAACATGAATGTCATTTACTGGTCTTACTAACTTCCATATCCAAGAATCATGAAACACTCACCAATTCCCAGATCCAATGATACAAATCTTCTTTGGAGAACTCATGATGCCAGAGTGATAATGCACAGTAGACAGAGTAGAAAAGATTGAAGACCGGTCTCGCCCAACTCCTTCGGGAACCAATCCTCGACTGCACAGTGTTCTGCTAAGTGTGCTGTCTGCGATAGCTCTTAGTACACGGTTGCATATTATATACATTCTACACAAATATTTTACGAGTCTAAAATTTCCTGTTGGTATTCTTCAACTTCTTTGACATAAGGAGGGGTGATAAAGTAATAGATATTCGATTCTAGAACTTAAAATGAATGTTTACAAAACTGTCAGAAATCATTTTGCAGATCCACTCAGAGAATTTGCTATGGTCACCCAGGAGTCTAGTGGTCTCCCGTAGGAAACAGACGAAAACAATAGTAAACTATAGTATTGACCCGTCAAATATATTATTCAACTTAATATGATTATGTAGGACATTATTTTATAATGGGTTATATATCCATGCGCTATAATGTGTAGTTCCTCAAAATAAATGGACAAAAGCTACCAGGTATTTTAAGTTAAAAATTTGTTATGTAGCTTGTAGCTTGTAAGGCTTGTTATTTATGAGGACCGAATAAGATGTAATAACTCTTAGATCGACTTCTTTTTTCTAAGTAACAAAACTAGAATATCCTATGATTTTATATTTTTGGAAAGTTCCAGAGATCAAATTGCAAATGATAAAAAAAAACTACTAAATTGTGATCCATAGAAATATATGAAAAACAAAATAAATAGTTGTGTAGTATTTTCGATGAGCTGGATGAATACCAACTAGTTAAAAACGTCTGTATATCATAATATACGATACAATATATTAAAAAAAGAATAAAACACTACATTTTTATTTAAGAAAATAAATTTTGTCCTTGGAAAAGTATTTTTCTGTTTTTTATCAGTCAAAATTCTAATTGACATAAACAACTGTATTCAATCACAATGTTTCAAGTTTGTCACTCGAGTTATTTGAAATCAGTTCAGTAGCAATACTTTAGAAGTTAATGTTTGTGCTGAAGAAAAAAAGATATAATCAAGACACTCGAATTTGCTTTTTAGCAGAAGGAAAGCAGCGTAAATATGTCATTAGAGAAGGTGAGTATTATTTTGATTTTCTACTTATTATTGCTTCAATTATCAATATTTGTATTTGCCTTCCTTGAGGGAATTGGTTATTGTGCATCTTTCATCTTTGTGCAGTTTTTTTTATCGACTCTATTCACTGTGACTATCATGTTTCACAGCATATATTCATCGTTCTTGATTATAGGTTTTGTTGGGGTGGTAATCAGGGTCGTTATTTCTCTATTTTGATCTCAAGATATTAAAAAAAAAAAAAACATTTGATTTTCTTGTACCAGGTCTTCTGGAAGAGGCCTTCGACTTCAACCTAGGCCTGTACATCCAGCTCAGGGATCAGTACTACTACTTGGATCCTTACTTTTTGTAATTTTGATATTTAATAATTGTTACTATTGAGTATTGTAGACAGAGAAAGATATCAGATGCTCATGACATGAGTCTCATCCTTTGCCAACAACACTTGTAACTCCTGCAAATAAAGCAAACCTTCAACAAGACTTAATAATTTTAATTTAAGCTGACTGGGCGAGAGAAAACTGTATGAAAATTAATAGCAGAACATTAGAACTGATTTGATATGAAATTAATGAGAATTTAAAAGTAATGCCCAACTATGACAAAGAACAGGAAATAAGTAAGAAATACAACATAAGAGAACCTTGGCATTCAAGTCAGTAATGAATTTACCTTTGAAGATTATATGACATTACAAAAAATACAAATCAATAGACGGGCTGGATTTTACATACTTTCAGAACTCTGCAGCCCAGACACCCACTAAGGCACTAACCCTCTAGGAATTGCTCATAGTTGTGAAACTTTAATATATCTGTCATATATGGTCTGCAACATTGAACAACAATGGTGTTCATTCAAAAACTGATTAGTAGGACAGATCAAGATACTGTAATTGGATTAGACTGGAAACTTTGAAACTTCGCTTAATGCAGTGCAGAAGAGAGTGATATGCCATCATTTATATGAGGAAAATATTAGAGAAGCAAGTGCCGAACCCTATGGCTGAGAATTCCATAATCCTAAGGGAACATCCAAGACATGAGGGGCCCAAATTATTCAACTGGCTACCAAGAAGAAACAGGGACTTGGCCATCTGTAATTTAGAAGTCTAGGAGAGCTTGGACAAGTTCCTGAAAGGATTCCCAGATGAGCCACCTATTCTGTATGCACCTGCACCTTGGGCGGCTGATAGCAATAATATACCAGCCCAGCTGAGTTACCTCAAGAGGGAAGCCTCGTGAGAAGAAAAGTGGTAGACTCCCAAGTTGGACTTGACAATGGATATCTAACCAAACTTTACTATACCTTGTCAAACCTGAGATAACATAACCAAACTAAACTTAAATTAACCTAACCTAAAACCAAACACTCGCTGTCTCTGGTGATGTAAAGGATTTATTTATTAGAATTAACATATACTATAATTTTAAATTTGTTTAATTCTGTTTGATAATCATTGTCTTGAACAGATCTCATAAGCCCCCACCCCACCTATAGATATAAACTGCAAGTGACATATGGATTTTAATAATTTTTTATTATTTATTATTGGATAGTTTTAGGTACTTGGGTGTGAATGTGGTGGGAAAGGGAGGATTGGAGGTGGAGGTAGAATATAGATTGAGAGAAGCAAGTAAATGCCTTGGGTGATTAAAAAGTGTAAGGAGAAATTGACATTTGGGAATGGATGCTAAGAAGAGATTGTATGGAGTGATTGTGCTGACAGCACTGTATGGGGCAGCAACATGGAACATAAAAGAGGAGGAGTTTGAATGTGTTTGAGATGAGGTGCCAGAGAAGTATGATAGGGATTACTAGGCTGGATAGAGTGAGAAATGAGGAAGTGAGGAAGAGAAGAGGGGTGGAAAGGGAGTTGGGAGACATGGTTGATAAAAGAGTATTGGGATGGTTTGGACACATGGAAAGAATGAGTGAAGAAAGATTAGTAAAAGAGGTGTAGAAGGAGTGAACATGAGTGGGTGACCAATGATGAGATGGATGGATGGGGTAAAAGGGGGATTGGGAAAGAGGGGAATGTCTGTTGAAGAAGGACAGGAGAAGATAGAAGGTAGGGGTGAATGGAGAATGGTTGTGTATGGATGATGTTGTGATACATGAGGGGGAGTGGGTGGGGGATGGGGGTGAGGGAGTATGTGTGAAAAATAAATTGACACAGCCCAAAGGGATTTCTCCCTGTCTTCTCCATTTCTACGTGAGGGGATTGAGATGGGGGTGTTGCCAATTTAATGAAGCAGTCTTGCTGTGGATGTGCTGTGTCTTGCAACACTGCTTCTGACACAGGGCAGTGGGGGAGATGCAGGGATGACCCATCGTCCAGGAGGAGCCAAGATAAAAGGGAGGGAGGGGGGTGGAGTGTGAGGATGGAATGGTTGGGAGTGGATTTTGTCCCTTTGTTTTTTGGCTACCTCCCTTGTAAGGGGGGAAAAACCTCTGGTATATGTATGTATTATTGGAAGTATTTTCCTTGGAAAAAAATAGATCTTATTTGAAAAAAAAAAAATGAAACTGAATACTAACACCCTATAATTATTGATTATAGTACCTCTCAATTAGAAATGTTAATGGTCTATTTGATTGTTCTTTGTACCACTTTTTTTTCTCTCCTCTAGCAAAGAGACCTGGGACAATGGATTTACTGATTGATATAAGTTTAGTTTTGTTTCATTTTGATGCAGTTACTGTGTTTAACTATGAATGCAAGGTAATCTTACCTCCTTTTCTTTGCTGTCTTAAAGATATTAATGCAAGGGTTTACAGTCTTTCTTCATATGATAGACTCCAGTATTGGATGTAGTCCTTTAGGTCATCACAAGTTTTCATTTGCCCTTTTCTTGATATGGACATGATAAAGAGTAGTCAGTATAATAATTTCATATGTTATTCCAGGATGCAGAGTTGATCCGGATGGTGGTGCCCACAGGCCAGAACCACATGGTCTACATGCCATCACTGCATTTCAGCCATGACCTGGAGTATAAGTTAGAGGTGGCTATCCTTATTGTATTTGGTAATATGTACAGCTATAGAGAGACCTAAGATATATATATATATATATATATATATATATATATATGTATATATAATATACAGTCGAACCTCGAAAGCCCGGACTAATTGGGGGGAAGGGTGGTCCGGTCATCGAAAATATCGCCCTAACACCCATAGATTTTCGTAGCGGTATACGTATAGGTAATGTATATGGCATAGAAACATAAGAATAATACTCTAACACTAATAATAACAATACTGTAATAATAATACTATAATACTGATAATTCTGTAATAATAACTGTAATACAGACATGTAAATGTACTGTTTATACAGTGTACTGTACAGGAGTCCCTCAAATAACGCGGATTCGAATAACACGATTCAATCATACGCGGATTTTATTTCAAAACCATCTCAAATGTAGAGAACCGTTTTAAAATTCGCGCCGAGTCGGGCACGCATACGCACACACGCGGCAACATCGCAAACATTTGTGGTGACTGCTTTCTATTTTACCATATACAGTCGATCCTCATATAACACGGTCATTATGTACACTGGGAACTGCTCAAACAAGGGTGTGGGGCGAGGGGATAGCCGTGGGTGGCTGCCTGCAGTTACGTGTCAACCTACGGGTACTGATGCAGGAGGGGGGGTAGGGTGGTAGCCAACAAGCTTTAGCTTGTCGCTTCCACCACCTACGCCGTGCTATCGTGAAATTTTACCGCCCTGACCTGTTGAAGTGTAATGTTTCTTTCGTTTAGAGCACAACTAATAAGTCTGATAATGACTGCGCTTGTCATGTCTTCATTTCTCTTATGATGTTCTTGTTGTTACTGGCGGTGGTGGTTTGGGAGATCAAAAACAGACATATACACGCTTACACACGTGTATACACGCACACGTAGACACGTGTTAGACAAGCAGTGTATGTTGTGAATGCGCGTGCGTGTACACACAAATACGAACACACACGCACGTACATGCTTACTTGTACATGTGAACACAGACACATACACGTACACACACACACACACACACACACACACATTTACATACGCCACATACACACATGTGTATACGCCACATACACACATGTATATACGCCACATACACATATGCATATACGCCACATACACACACATGTATATACGCCACATACACACACATGTATATACGCACAAACACATACATACGCCACAAACGCCACATACATACACCACATACACGCGCACACACACACGCACGCACACACACACACGTACACATACACATACATACGGTTCTCGGTATTTAATATGGAAAGTCAGCATACGCGGTAATTTCAGGAACCTAACCCCCGCGTTATTTGAGGGACTCCTGTACTGTATTTTTTATTACGTACACTGTAAATATCGGAAGGTATGCACGCGGGACAGTGGTGGCGGCCAGGGTTGCCGCGATTTCTACACTGCCGTGTAGAATATGGGAGTGTTGCCATACCGGGCATACATTTTTCTCTGGCGTGTGCAGACTTTCATAGCAAGATATACTTATAAAACTTTGACAAAATGTTGGTTCTAGTTTTTTTTATTCTTGAATTATAAGGCCCCCATGCCCTAACATATTCAGTGAGATATAACTTTTTTTTTTATATTATTATCGCTAAAAGAAAACTGAAAGTTTAGCGTAGAATTTTTTTTCTACACGGTAAAAACGTATCTTTTGGGGTATAATATTTTATAAGTAACACAATTACCAATAAAAGTCATATTTTTGATGTACCATTTATTATTTGATAATTAGTTCTATGATTTTTAAACAAAAGTGAGTTTTTGAATGTTTTTAACAGCCCGCTGATATGTAGAAAAAATTTCCTCATGTCCTTGTGCAATTGCCACATGCCGTTATTTTACTACGTTTTGGTACAAAATTTTACGAAACGGCAGCCCTGGTGGCGGCTTGACTGGGCAAGGTTTGAGTACACGTGTACGGCCGTCGTTGCCACCTACCGGACAAATAGGTAACTTTGCTTGAAAAGTCTGCCCATTGTTCATTTCGACCGGTCATACGAGGGTCCGAGCATTCGGGGTCCGGGCTTTCGAGGTTCGACTGTATATATATAATATATATATATATATATATATATATATATATATATATATTTTTTTTTTTTTTTTTTTTTTACTGCTGCTCAACAATGGCTGGCAATGATCCTCAGGTCCTTTCACAGATCTATCTGGGAAGAAGCTTTGGACTGGTGCCTGGTGTTGTATTTGTGTGAATGTTTCTTTTATAAGAGAAGAAACCCTTGGTATATAGTTTCTTTGTCACTGGCCAGAAGTGGTAGTTGCTGGCAAGTAGTCACCAGTTGTCGGCTCTCCATGCATAAATAAAAAGAAGTGTAAGAAATGCAGTTGAAATTGATAGAAAGATATCTTGGGCCTAGTCTGGAGACTGAATGTCAGTCCCCTCACGGCTGCTTTTCACGGTGGAAATGAGGGGATTGATGGGTTTTGAAAATGAGCTTCTTCATGGTCCATCCTGTTAGATCACCTCATGCAGGTACCCATCATTGGCCCCTTCACCAGACACCAACCCAACTAAGAAATCACTATCAAGAAAAGTAAGAATTACACTGGCATAACTGTGTTCACACTGCCACCCTGTATTAAAGGAGTACCAACATAGAACTGTATTAAGAGCAAACTCCTTCCTTTGACGCAACCACCACACAGAAGATACAGAGCATCTTATTCTACTCTAACTTTCTCATACCCTTTCTAGATAACACAAAATCTCTAGTGAGTGACTAATAGGATGAACTGATGGTCATGGCTGACTGCCACCTAAGGGCAGTGGGTTTCCAGGAAGAGAGACATAGGGTAGAGGGTTGATTGGTTTACCTGTAACTTTTGTCTCGCACACACCCTTCCAAACTCATTCACCAACTTCTTCAATCTATCATCAGAATCGGCCACAAGTGCACTGTCTTCAGCAGATAACTGCTTCTGTATTTTATTGGTGATCACCAGTGCTTCTATCTATGGGGATATTGTGCCAAAGTGATATGGTTGGATGTTAGAGATAGAAGACAGCCATAAGGAGGGATGGTAGAAGTCAGAAGTGATGAGCACACTTCTTTCAGTGTGAATTTGTTTCCAGTCATAAAAGAATACTGACTACTGTGTGAACATTGTGACGAATGTGGATAGGAGGTAAAGGGAACATGGGCTGAGGGAAATACTTTTATTCCTGATTAGTTTCGCCTGAGTGGCTTGATGAGAGGCTTCTTCAGATTCCTCTGAAGAAGCCGCTCAGGTGAAACTAGTCAGGAATGAAAGTATTTCCCTCAGCCCATGTTCCCTTTACCTCCTATCCACAAAATTAACTACGTAAAACTTGTGTAGTCAATATGGTATATGTATATTCTTTTTTCATGGGGCCAAACACTGTTTGGGTACAGGTTTCCAGTGAAACTCGAGGCAACAATTTATTACTGATTAAGATCCACCAGAAAAGAAAATGTGGTTAGCAGTGTGTACAGTTGTTTTGTTTCTTTTTATTGATGTTTTTAGTGTTGCCTTGTGTATACTTACATGTTTACAAGCCAACATGCTATGCCTAATTGCATAGCCCATGACCTGAGTGGAGGACAGTGGTGACTTTATCCATGATTTGCTTTGAAGGAAGAGATGTTCAATGGCATTTAGTGGGTTTGTGCTTTGACTTAGTTATCCATCTTATAAGAAGGAAAGTGGCTTTGGTATATATATTTTAATATGTATAAATGCTGTGTTGCTATTTACTCATATATATTAGAGATTTGTGATTTTCTTGTTAATGCTAGTTTGATAATTAACCATTCACAGATTGAATTGGAGAAAGTGCTGAGTCGCTTCGGTGCTCTACATAATTTACACTTGGTTGCTTCAAAACTGGATCAGGAAGGGTAAGTTGCCCAAGGCATACAAGTATGAAAATGTAGGCTGGGGGGATGGGGGGGGGTGAGGTAGTATGTGTGAGCAAAATTTGACGCAGCCCGAAGGAACTTCTCCATGTCTTCTCCTTTTATGCATGGGGGGACAGAGAGGGAGGGTCTCTGATTTAATGAAGCGGCCTTGCTGTGGATGTGCTGTGCCTTGCGACACTGCCTCTGACCCGGGCAGTGGACAAGGTGCAGGGATGACCCGTCATCCAGGAGGTGCTAAGATGGGAGGGAGGGTGGAGGGGAGTGGAGTGTATTTAGGGATGGAATGGGTGGGAATGATTTTATGCCTTTTTCTTTTAGGCTATCCTCCCTTGTAAGGGGGAAAAAGCCTTTGTATATGTATGTATTTCAGTTCTGCATAAACCTTAATAATCTGCTCTTTTGATGCTCTTCTGTATGGAGAGATAAAAAGACTCAATCAATCTGTCTGTTGCTTAAGAACTTTCTTGCAGGGGACCCACAACAGGTCTTGGAGGGACTCAACAAGAAAACACCACCAGAGAAAACAGTTATGGGGGTAGTAGACATTAGTAAGAAATTTGATAAAGTCCCTGGACACATCATTCTGTCTATATACCCAAAGTCTTTTTCTCCCTCATAAGGATGGTAGCCAGCCAAGCCATGCACTTAACCTCCACTCATCCCAGAACTGTTCAACCCTCATTTTTTTGTTTGCCTTTTAAATAGGATTGAGAATAATAGGATGCACCTCCAGCCTCTCCTTTAAGATTTACTTCCAACTCGCTACCATCCTTTCCCCTTGTACATCTCATCACCTTTTACCCACATTTACCTTCAAATTTCTTCTATTGCATACCCTCCTAAACTCCATCACTAACTCCCTTAATCCCTCCTCTGATCCTGCCACAAGTGCAGTGTTGTCAGCAAACAACAACTGGCTCACCTCCTACTTTTCTCCATTTTCTTTAACCATCTCCAATACCCTGCCTACCACCCTTACCTTTACCTCCTGCACTGCCCCATCCTACACAGTGAACAGCTATGGTGATGTGACACATCCCTAACACAGTCCCACCTTTACCCCAAACCACTCACCCTCTCCATTTCCAATTCTAACACAGGCTTTACTTCTCTCGTAATAATGCTTGACTGCCCCTAACAGCTCTCCCCCAATCCAATGTATTACAAAACCCATATATATATTGAAATATATACCCCATCTTGGGTATTGGCTGCATGTTATTGTGGGATTAAAAGCTGCTCAGTAGCATGCAGCTGATTCTTAAGGGTTTATATGGGGCGCCCCTACATACCAGAGCCACACATCATTTTGTCTGTGGTAGAGGAAATCTCTATTCATAGAGAAATGGTGCTACTTTATTATACTGTGACTGTTCTTCTGTTATGCTGTCTCCCCACCCTTCATACTGTCCTGTACCACTTCTCTGAATATTCATTTCCTTTTTTGCTGAACCCTGTGGTAGGGGAGAAAGAATACTGCCACTGAGTGTTCCCACTTGAGTCGTAAAAGGCGACAAGAATGGGATGGGGACAGGACTAGGCATCCTATTCTCTGTAGCCCCAAAGGAGACATTCATAAAAACAGCGAAGGCATAAGTGAAGGGAAATTAGTAAAAGAGGAGTGGAAGGGCAAGGTGGAGGGAGTGAACATGAGGGAGCGACCAAGGATGAGATGGATGGGTGGGGTAAAAGGGGCATTGGGAAAGAGGGGAAATGTCTGTTGAGAAAAGAAGGGAGAAGACAGAAGATGGTGTGAATGGAGAATGGTTGTATATGGGTGATACATGGAAGGGAGTGGGTGGGGGATGGGGTGGTGAGGGAGTATGTATGAATGATATTTTGATGCAGCCCAAAGGGATTTCTCCCTGTCTTCTCTTTTTCTGCATGAGGGGATGGAGAGGAGGGTCACCAATTAAATGAAGTGGCCTTGCTGTGGATGTGTGCTGTGTCTTGCTACATTGCTTGTGACCCAGGGCAGTGGATAAGATGCAGGGATGACCTGTCATCCAGAAGGAGCTAAGAAAAGAGGGAGGGAGGGGTGCCAAATGGGACTGGAGTATGTGGGATTGAAGTGGGTGGGAGTGGATTTATGCCTTTGACTTTTGCCACCTCTCTTGTAAGAGGGAAAAAGCTGTTGATATATGTATGTATATATAGAAATTTTACTACTTTAGTGTATTCATGTAGGATCCTTATGTGTTCATCCTACAGGGGTTTCTATGCTCTAGCATCCTTCTACTCGGCAAGAGCAGCTCGAGCGGCAATCCGAGCCAGCGGAAAAATTAAGTTTGGGGAACAAAAACTTAGGATACTTCCCAGGTTGCGGTACAAAATGCCTGACCGCGAATATGATTTGCCACCCCACAAGTCCACAGAACTTTTGTCATATTATTTGGGTTGGAACAGCTGGACATCCAAAGTTGTATATGTGAGTATTGCAGATGATTTCTTAAAAAAAAAAGATAGATTTGGGTAAAAGGTGATGAGATGTACAAGGGGAGAAAGTGACAGCAGACTGGAAGTGAGTATTAAGGGAGAGGAGAGACTGGAGGAAGTGGATAGTTTTAGATACTTGGGTGTGAATGTGGCAGGAAAGGGAGAAGTGGAGGTAGAGGTAGAATGTAGATTGAAAGAAGCTAGTAAATGCCTTGGGGGATTAAAAAGTGTAATGAGAAATAGGCATTTGGGAATAGATGCTAAGAGGAGATTTATGAAGGAGTGATTGTGCCAACAGCACTGTACTGGGCAGAAATATGGAATATAAGAGAGGAAGAGAGGAGGAGTTTGAATGTATTTACCTAGTTGTATTATATGAGAAGGGAGCTATGCTCGTAGTGACCTGTCTTTGTATCTTTCAGCATCTAGTTTGTTTTTAAATTCTTGTATAGGTTTTGCACACACTGTTGTCTCATCCAATTTGTTCCAGACATCTACCACTCTGTGTGGGAAACTATTCTTTTTCAGATATCTTCTATAACTATCCTTTTTTTATTTCTTTTCATGTCCTCTTGTTTTTCTTTTATCCTACTTTAATAACTATTCTCTGTCAAGGACTTCCATCCCTTTCATGATTCTGTAAATGGCCAGTAGATGAGGTACCTGAGAAGTATGATTGGGGTCACTAGGGTGGATAGAGTGAGAAATGAGGAGGTGAGGAGGAGAATGGGGGTAGAAAGAAAGTTGGGAGATAGGGTTGATGAAAGAGTATTGGGATGGTTTGGACACTTGGAAAGAATGAGTGAAGAAAGATTAATAAAAGAGGTGTGGAAGCCAGAGGTAGAAGGAGAACATGAGGGGGTGAACTAGGATGAGGTGAATGGATGGAGTAAAAAGAGCATTGGGAAAGAGGGGAATATCTGTTGAGGAAGGACGGGAGAGGACAGAAGACGGGTGAATGGAGAATGGTTGTGCATGGATAATGCTGTGATATATGAGGGGGAATGGGTGGGGGATGGGGGGTGAGGGAGTATGTATGAGAAATAAATTGATGCAGTCTGAAGGCACTTCTCCTCATCTTCTTTTTTGTATGAGGGGACGGAGAGGGGGGTCGCCAATTTAAGGAAGTGGCCTTGCTGTGGATGTGCTGTGTCTTGCGACACTGCTTCTGACCCAGGGCAGTGGGCAAGATGCAGGGATGACCCGTCATCCAGGAGGTGCCAAGATAAGAGGGAGGTGAAGAGGATAGAGGGGAGTGGAGTATGTAGGGGATGGAATGATTGGGAGTGGTTTCTATGCCTTTGTTTTTTGGCTACCTCCCTTATAAGGGGGGAAAAGCCTGTGGTATATGTATGTACACACACACACACACACGCACACTTTCAACGAACGGACGGCTTGAAGAACGTTCTGAAGAAAAGTGCAGATTGTGGATCCCAACGCAAAGAGAAGTGCCTTTTTGTATTTACAGGGTGGGGGGAAATTGCTCGTGGGGTAGTGGGAAAGTAAGGAAAGAGGAGAAGGGGAGGGATTGCTGGGGAAATGGAAGGTAATGAGGAAGTAGAGGACTTGGTCCTAATAGACCGCCGAAAAGTAAACAAACGACCGCAAGACGAGCTGGAGGACGACGGAATGTCTAATAAGAATGTAAAGATTAGAAGTATAGATAGGAACAATACAGTAGAAAGTGATGAGAATATTTTCAAGGGATTTAAAGAGAGTGGGGGGGACACAAACCCCCCCCCCCGACTGACAAGACTAGAGAAGGAGTTTTTTAATGTGGTAGAGGAATTTGAGAGTAGGTTAGGTCATATGAACGCCATTTTACAAAGGGTTGAAAGATTGGAAGAACTAGAAAAGGCGAATAAAAACTTAACTGATGAAATAGAAGACCTAAAAAGACAGTTAAGAGATGTAAAGGTGGAGAATGAGGAATTGAAGAAGAATAGTAAAGAAAACAGAGAAACGATAGCTAAAGAAAGTAAAAATTGGAAGAAAACCCAAGAAGGAAATAAGGTTTCATTCACTGACATAGTCAAACAGCAATTGAAAGAACATACTGAAAACTCAGTTATTAAAGTGATGAGACAAAAGGAGAATATAGTAAGAGATTTAGCAGACAAGAAGAAATGTATAATTATATTAGGAATGGAAGAGAAACACAACACAGATAGAACCACAAGAATCAAAGAGGAAAATGAAAAAGTAAGCCAATTACTAGAATCAGTTCAGGAAGATGAACCAGAAATTATGAAACAAATCGAAGAGAAATTTAGACTCGGAAAGTATAGCACAGACAAGACCAGACCAATTACCAGACCAATTAAGATTAAATTCAAGTCACAAACAACGGCAGAGAATATCTTATCCAAAACAGGGAAACTAGCAACAAGTGAACAATACAAAAAGATATGGATAAAAAGAGAAATGAATAAAGAAGAAAGAGAGGAAGAAAAGCAGAAAAGACTGGAAGCTAAGGCAAAAAACGAGAACAGAACGGAGTCAGAGAAAGAGAGATTCTATTGGAGAGTAGTGAACATGAAACTAAGGAAGTTCGACATACAAAAGAAAAACATAAGGGAAACAGAGAACACAATGGAAGTGGCAGAAAACTAAGAGTGTCTTACACAAATATAGATGGATTAATAACAGGATTGAATGAGCTGAATGATTATTTGAAAGAAAAAAACCCGGACATAATGGGAATTGTAGAAACAAAATTAAAAGGCCCACTACCACCCAACAGTGTAGGACATGATGCATACAATTATTGGATTAGAAACAGAGAGAAAAAGCAAGGGGGTGGAGTTATGTTCCTGACTAAGAAGGATATAAACGTGAAAGGTGTCATATATGGAAAGAATACAGTAGAGATGATTATGATAGAAATGGAAGACAGAGATAAGAAGAGCAGAAAATTTGTGATAAATTATGTGCCTCCAAAAACAGCCTCATGGGAGGAGAGTGAACATAAAAGTATGTTAGAGGACACAAAGATAACATTAAATAAAGTAATGGAAGATGGAGGAAGAATAGTTATGATGGGCGACTTTAATTGCAAAGAAATCTGCTGGGAAGAAATGACAGTAAAGGGTGGAGATGACTCATGGGGAAACGCTCTACTTGAGATGATTATTGACCACACAATGACACAATGGATACAAGAGAACACTAGGTATAGAAATGAAGAACCATCGAGACTAGACTTATTAATTACATCTGAACCTAGAATAGTGGACAAGATTGAATATAAAACACCAATAGGTAAAAGTGACCACATATTGATTGAACTGGAACTTAATGAAGAAAAATATATCAAAAGAAATGAACAATATAGAAAAGGAAGAATGATGTATGAAAAAACAAACTTTGATAAAATAAGAGAATTCTTTCAACAAGAAAACTGGGAAGAAATATACAAAG
This sequence comes from Oratosquilla oratoria, assembly GCF_046742065.1. Taxonomy (NCBI): domain Eukaryota; kingdom Metazoa; phylum Arthropoda; class Malacostraca; order Stomatopoda; family Squillidae; genus Oratosquilla; species Oratosquilla oratoria. The sequence continues at coordinate 849,036 of NC_134796.1, read as the reverse complement.
AAGAAACATCAGTGGAAAAGAAATGGAATATTTTGACAAAAATTTACAAAAAAGGAGTGGAAAAGTATGTCCCAAGACAAAAACAAGAAAAAGAATATGTAAAATGCTGGTACAACAAGGGTTGTAGGGAGTTAAAAGACAAAAGAGACAAAGCCTGGACCAGATGGAAAAAGGACAGAAAATCTGAAAAATGGAAAATATATACCAGTTATAGAAATGAATATGTACAAACGTGCAGAGAGGAAAAGAGAAAATATGAAAAAGACGTCATAGAAAAATGTAAAGATCAACCAAAACTATTCTACAGATTTGTAAACAATAAACTGAAAAACAAACAGGACTTGGAGAAATTAAGACAAGGGGGAGTTGAATACACTGAGGAAATGGAAATGGCGGAAATTATGAACAAACATTTTAAATCAGTGTTTACAAGGGAGAACATACAACCTGAAGAGATTGAATGGAAAGAGAAAGTCCCCCCTATAGAAAAAATAGAAGTATCAAAGAATGAAATATTGATACAATTGAGTAATCTTGATGTCAGAAAATCACATGGACCAGATGAAATAGCAAACTGGATTCTGAAAGAATGCAGGAATGAACTGGCAGACAAAATACATAGCATAATAAGCAGTTCCTTGAAAGAAGGAAAAGTTCCAGAAGATTGGAAAAAAGCAAATATAGTACCTATATATAAAGGAGGAAATAAAGAAGAACCTACCAACTATAGACCAGTCTCTCTAACAAGTACAATAGCAAAAATTTGTGAAAGAATTATCAAAAATAGATGGGTAAAATACTTGGAAAAAAACAACGTACTAAATCCAAGGCAATTTGGATTCAGACAAGGACGATCATGCGTCACCAATTTAATATGTTTCTATTCAAGGCTAATAGATATAATACAAGAAAGAGATGGATGGGCTGATTGTGCATTTCTAGACCTAAGAAAAGCTTTTGACAAAGTACCACATAAGAAGTTGCTTAAGAAACTAGAATCTGAAGGAGGAATACAAGGTAAATTACTAAATTGGATGGAAGACTTTTTGCAAGAAAGAAAAATGAGAGTAGTGATAAGAAACCAGCACTCAAAATGGAATGAAGTAATAAGCGGTGTCCCGCAGGGAACAGTCCTGGCCCCAATAATGTTTGCTATATATATTAATGATATGGATGAAGGAATTGAAAGCTATATGAGCTTCTTTGCAGACGATGCAAAACTACTGAAAAGAGTGAAAACTGAAGAAGATTGTGAATCACTACAGAGAGATCTAAATAAAGTACAAGAATGGAGTAAGAAGTGGGAGATGGAGTTCAATACAAAAAAGTGTAGTATAATGGAATTTGGAAAAAGCAAAAACAGAATAACAGGATCATATAATTTGGGAGAAGAGGGAATAAAAAAAGTAGAAAATGAGAAGGACCTGGGAGTCATTGTTATGAATAATATGTCACCTGAAAAACATATAAATAAGATTTTTGGAGAAACTTATAATTTAATAAGAACAATCAAAGTGGCATTCACATACCTGGATGAAGAAATGGTGAGGAAAATCCTAATCACCCTGATAAGACCAAGATTAGAATATGCAGCAACAATATGGTCACCAAGTACAAAAAAATGTATAAAAAAACTTGAAAGAATACAAAGAGCAATTACAAAACTGGCACCAACACTCTCAAAACTATCATATGAAGAGAGACTACAAAAACTTGAACTACAGACACTAGAGCAAAGAAGAGAGAGAGGAGATTTGATAGCTATTTACAGAATCATGAAAGGCATAGAAATTACTGATAGAGAGAATCTGATAAAATGGGATGACAGAAATACAAGAGGACACGGAAAGAAAATAAAAAAAGACAGCTATAGAAGAGATTTGAAAAAGAACAGCTTTCCTCACAGAGTAATAGACAGTTGGAACAAGTTAGATGAGAAAGTGGTGTGTGCAAAAACAATACATGAATTTAAAAATTGTTTAGATAAAATGAGAAATAAAGACGGGACCCCACGAGCATAGCTCCCCTTCCCGTAAAATACAACTAGGTAAATACAACTAGGTAAATACACACACACCAAAAGCAATTTTCCTCCATATAAAGAGGGTGGCCGGTCAAGGCATACACCCACACCTCACCCATCCAGCACTCATTTGTTGTCCCTTTTATTCTAGCTCTTTGTGAAAGAAAGGTCCTCCCAGTCTCTGCCCACTGTTCAGGTCAGAAACAATGCAGCAAGGCACAACACCTCCACAGCAGGGCCTGACAGCCAAAACCTGTTTACCCCCACTGCTTCACTACATTGCAACCCTTATTCCTCAAGAAATGAATATTTAGGAAATGGAATGGGTGGGAGTGGTCTCTATGCCTTTTTCTTTTTGGCTACCCCCCCATGTAAGGGGGAAAAAGCCTTTGGTGTATGTATGTATGATAAGGGGTTAAAATCTCAGTAGAAACGGACTTTTTACTGATGCTATCAATTAGATGCCAAGTAGTGAAGGCGTCACCGGCTAGCTGCACAGAACAGTCACTTAATCTATTTTCCATGGATGAAATAGTGATGGTAGAATTATGGAAGAAAGCTTGCTGGCTGAGCAAACTAGGGCATCGTTACATGTGGTGAAGGTTGAGGGGATGGAGGTTCGAACCCTGCCACTGGTGAAGTTGAACCAAGGGCATGGTTGATTAAATTCCATGCTACAAAGTCCTCTGTAAGGGGCACTGTCCTAGCCTTCTGATAGGGGGTATGTTTGTGATGTTAGATTATATCATCATCATCAAAACTGTGTAAAGGTTGCATGTAATAGAGAGAGCTTAGGTCAGGTCTGGAGACCAAATCTCTGCTGTATCTCCACCTGTAGGTGAGTACTAGTAGGCTTTGAAGACAAGTAACTTGGAAATTATCATTTATGTCCTGTGGAATCACTGCATGGAGATCCCTCTCAGCCCCATAAATACATTCATACATCATGTATCAAAAGGCCTTTTACCTCTTGTAAGGGGGTGGTTGAGTCGAATAATACACCTATCTTAAAATCCTCGTGATGTCCTTTCCATCTGAACACCTCATGGATGAAAGGTCATCCCTGTCTCCTGCTGCTCTGCTTGGGCTAGAGGCAGTGCAGCAAGACACAGCACCTCCACAGCAGAGCCTGCCAACTGAAGCTAGTTTACCTCTACTGTATACAAGAAGAACATCCTTTTGGGCCATGTCTTATCCTCTAGTATTTTCAACTATTCTCCGTTCTTTGCATGCTCACCTACTTGCTTGGTAGATATTCATCTTGCATTCTCTCTGTTCATCCACCTCATTGTTGGTCTTCCCAAGTTCGTCTCATCCACTGTTGTGTCCTTTATCCCTCTTGCTAGTCATTCCTCACTCAATTTTTCCATATACCCAAAACATCACAACATTCTTTGATCAACCCTGTTTGCCAGCTCTCTTTCCATCCTCATACTGTCCCTCAACTTTACATTTCTCACTTTGTCCTGTTAACCCCTTCCATACTTCTTAAGAACTTCATCTTAATCATGTTTAGGATCTTACTTTCCGATTCTTTCAAATTCCAAGTATGCTATATATTGTGCCATGAGTACCTTTATTTCCTTGTAATCTCTGCATTCTTATGACACTTTTCATTTTCCCTAGATATTTACTTGCTTCCCTTACTCTATAATTCACCTTTACTCCCACTTCTCCATTCCTTTGCTACATGTGACACCGAATACTTGAGGCTCTCTACATCTATCAGCTTCTGAACTTTGAAACTCACCTCCCACCCACCAGAGGGCAGATTAGAGAATAACTGCAGAATAAATGGACTTGTATTCCTCTTTTGTACAAGTGGAGAAGTTGAATCAAAGTCATAGTTCATTAAATTGTATGGAATAAAGTCCTCTGTAAGGGGCACCATCCTAGCCTCCTAATAGTGGGGAGTTTTTCAATATTAAACTGAATCACAAAGGTAGAGCTGAATTTTTGTTTTTGGCATTTTAGAAGCACATTTTGTCCCATTAGTACTTCAGCTTTGTAACATGATTTGTTGATGCCTTTTTCAGATGAGCAAAGAGAAAGATGAAGATGATGAAGACAGTTTCCAATATGTTTGTGTTGTTAATGTTGAACTTCCAGCATGGGGCTTATCAAGTGAAGGCGTAGGCATTTCAAAAATGCCTCCTTTAAAGTCACCCAGAGGTCGTGGTGATATTATCAAGGCTTCCATGAGGTAGGTTCTAATGGTTTTGATGATCTCTTCATTTGTAAGCAATGGAGATGAAGTGTCAAGGGACAATACATGAATTCAAATTGAAGTATGATACATACATACATATACCAGAGGCCTTTTCCCTCCTTACACGGGAAGTAGCCAAAAGACAAAGGCATAGAAACCACTCCCATCCATTCCATCCCCAACATATTCCACTTCCACCCACCCATTCCCTCCCTCTTATCTTAGCACCTCCTGGATGACAGGTCATCCCTGCATCTTGTCCACTGCCCTGGGTCAGAAGCAATGTCGCAAGACACAGCACATCCACAGCTCAAGTGGAAACCATGCTGAATTTGAACCTAGGTATGATAAATTGGAAAGCGAGGGACAGAACCTCATGAGTGTTGATCCTCTCTTGTTCACTACAATTAGGTAAGAACACACTTACACACTTGCATGAGACTTTTAACTTATTAAGATCAATGAAAGTGGCCTTCAACTATATGGATGAAGAAATGGTAAAGAAAATAGTGGTTGCACAAATAAGACCTAAATTGGAGTATGCTGTGACACTATGGTCACCAAGTACAAAAAAAAAAAAAAAAAGGGAAATTAGAATTCAAAGAGCAGCAACAAAAATGGCACCTACACTCTCAAATTTGACATATGAACAAAGATTGGAGAAATTACATCCATCAATGCTGGAACAGAGAAGAGAAAAAGGTGATTTGCTAACTATTTACAGAATTATGAAAGGGATGGAAGTTCTTGATAGAGATGACTTATTAAAATGGGACAGAAGAGAAACAAGAGGACACAAGAAGAAGCTAAAGAAGGACAGTTACAGAAGGTATTTGAAAAAGAATAGCTTCCCACACAGAGTGATTGATGTCTGGAACAAACTAAATGGGGAAACAGTGAGTGCCAAAACTATACAAGATTTTAAGAATAAACTGGATGCAGAGAGATACAAAAATAGGTCACTACGAGCATAGCTCTCTTGTAAAATACAACTAGGTAAATACACACTGCGACTCAACAGCGCAGTGGTAGCATTCATGGCTGCCACTACGGCAGTCTGAGTTTGAATCCCGCCCAGGGCTGAAATAATTTCAGTATTGCTGTGCTGCACGTTGTTACTCCAACTCTCATGGGCGGGGAGTTGGGTGTGTGTGTGTGTGTGTAAGGTCACAGCATTACTCATAGATCAGTCATATATGAGCTCTGAGCTTTCTTCTGGGAGGGTAATAACTGTTATCATGAGTCTAACACATGATCCAAGACCATGGTGAATCACACACACAAAAAGGGCAATTATAGAAGAGATCTGAAAGAAAAAAAAACAGTTTTCCACACATAGTGATGGATGTCTGAAACAAACTGGATGAAATAATAGTGTGTGCAAACACCATACATGAATTTAAGAAGAAAATAGATGTTGCAAGATACAAAGACAGGGCAGCACGAGCATAGCTCCCCTTCCCATAGAATACAACTAGGTAAACACACACACACACACATAAAAAGAATATAAAGAAAATAGAAAGAATCCAGAGAACAGCCACAAAAATGGCACCAGCACTTGCAAACTTGTCATATGAGGAGAGATTGGCTAAACTGGATTTACCGACTGGAGCAAAGAGAGAGAGGTGACCTACTGACCATCTACAGAATCATGAAGGGCACAGAAATACTCGATAGAGAGGACTTGTTAAACTGGGACACAAGAAACACAAGAGGACATGGAAAGAAAATAAAAAAAGATAACTACAGAAGAGGTCTGAAGAAAAACAGTTTTCCACATAGAGTGGTGGACACTTGGAACAAACTGGACAAAGAAATTGTGTGCACAAAAACCATTCATGAATTTAAGAGCAAACTAGACACTGTGAGATACAAAGGCGGGACACCACGAATACTCGTAGCTCCTCTTCCCACAAAATACAACTAGGTAAATGCACACACACACACACACATATGCAAAAGGTAAAGGTTGCAAAGAGGAGAGCAGATGTGAAATGGGGTAAGAGTATGACAGAAAATTTTGAAAGTAATAAAAAGATGTTTTGGAAAGAAATTAAGAGAGGAAGAGGAGGCGAATCAAGTAGGGAAGAAAAGGTAAAAGGTGCAGATGGAGAGATGATAATGGAAGAGAAGGCAGTAAGGGGAAGATGGGCAGAATATTTTAGGGAGTTGCTAAATGTGAAGGAGGATAGGGAAGGAAAGATAGCTGCAGTGGGAAATGCGAAGAAAATGAGAGTGATGAGTGAGGAGAATGGAGGAGAAATAAGGATGATGAGGTGAAGGCAGTTGTTAAGATGATGAAAGCAGGTAAGGCACCTGGTCTGGATGGATGCCATGCAGAATGTCTGAAAAAGGGAGGTCAAGTGATGGTGGACTGGTTGGTGAGGTTATTCAATGTTTGCTGGAGAGAGGGTAGAGTACCGGAGGACTGGAGGAGTGCCTGTATAGTTCCTCTTTACAAGGGAAAAGGGGACAAGTGTGAATGTAGTAGTTTCAGAGGGATTAGCTTGTTAAGTGTAGTTGGGAAATCTTATGGGAGGATCTTGATTGAGAGGATTAGGAGAGGAACAGAAGGAGTAATTGGTGAGGAACAGTGTGGATTTAGGACAGGTAGAGGTTGTGTAGATCAGATCTTTGTGGTAAGACAGATATGTGAGAAAGCTATAGGAAAGGGGAAGGATGGTTTTTGGGCTTTTATGGATCTGGAAAAGGCTTACAATAGGGTAGACAGAAAGGCACTGTGGGAGGTTATGCAGATTTATGGGATAGGAGGAAAGCTTTTGGGAGCTGTCAAGAGTTTTTATGAGAGTAGTAGAGCTTGTGTCAGGATTGGAAATGGAGAGAGTGAGTGGTTTGAGGTAAAGGTGGGACTTCGTCAAGGATGCGTTATGTCGCCCTGGCTGTTCAACTTATACATGGATGGGGTGGTGCGAGAGGTGAATGCAAGGGTAGTGGGTCAGGGAGTGGAGATGGTTAAAGAAAATGGAGAAAAGTGGGAGGTGAGCCAGCTGTTGTTTGCGGATGACACTGCGCTTGTGGCAGCATCGGAGGAGGGATTGAGGAAGCTGGTGGCAGAGTTTGGGAGGGTATGTGATAGAAGAAAGCTAAAGATAAATGTGGGTAAAAGTAAGGTGATGAGATGTACAAGGGGTGAAAGTGGCAGTAGCCTGGAAGTGAACATTAAGGGAGAGCGACTGGAGGAAGTGGATAGTTTTAGATACTTGGGTGCAAGTGTAGCAGGAAAAGGTGGAGTGAAGGTGGAGGTAGAATGTAGATTGAGAGAAGCGAGTAAATGCCTTGGTGGATTAAAGAGTGTAATGAGGAATAGACATTTAGGAATGGATGCAAAGAGGAGACTGTATGAAGGAGTGATTGTGCCAACAGCACTGTATGGGGCAGAAACGTGGAACATAAGAGAAGAAGAGAGAAGGAGTTTGAATGTGTTTGAGATGAGGTGTCTGAGAAGTATGGTGGGGGTTACTAGGCTAGATAGAGTAAGAAATGAGGAGGTGAGGAGGAGAACAGGGGTGAAAAAGGAGCTGGGAGATAGGGTTGATGAAAGAATATTAGGATGGTTTAGACACATGGAAAGAATGAGTGAAGAAAGACTTGTAAAAGAGGTATGGAAGGCAGATGTGGAGGGAGTGAACATGAGACATCCTAGGATGAGGTGGATGGATGGGGTGAAGGGGGCTTTGGTGAAGAGGGGAATGTCTGTTGAGGAAGGAAGGGAGAGGACGGAAGACAGAGGTGAATGGAGAATGGTTATATATGGATGATGTTGTGATTGCATGAGGAGGAATGGGCAGGGGGGTGGGGGTGAGGTAGTATGTGTGAGCAAATTTTGACGCAGCCCGAAGGGATTTCTCCCCGTCCTCTCCTTATATGCAAGGGGGGACGGAGAGGGGGGGTCGCCGATTAAATGAAGCGGCCTTGCTGTGGATGTGCTGTGTCTTGCGACACTGCTTCTGACCCAGGGCGGTGGGCAAGGTGCAGGGATGACCCGTCATCCAGGAGGTGCTCAGATGAGAGGGAGGGTGGGAGGGGTGTGGAGTGTATTTAGGGATGAAATGGTGGGTGGGAGTGTTTTTATGCCTTTCCCTTTTTGGCTACCTCCCTTGAAAGGGGGAAAAAGCCTTGGTATATGTATGTATGTATGTATATATATATATATACATTTATATGGCTCGGGTTCCGAATAGCGACTGTCATAACAGCGACTGTCAATAGAGCGACTTCACAATCGCGATTCTTTTAAAACAGCGACCATCACAACAGCGACCACATGATAGCGATTGTATTATAAGAGCGACTGTCATAACAGCGACCTTATCGCATCAGCAGTCCTCCAAATGTTGCTATCATTATTTTTTTATCATTGAAAGAAAATATATCATTAAAGGAATTAAAAAAAAAATACTTATACATCATTTCAGGTAACAATATTTTTTGCACATACTGTGTGAAAATGAAATGAAATTTATGAAACAAATTATCTAAATTGAAATTATACAACTTTCATATGTGGACTAAGGTAAATGGTGTTATCATTGCACAAAAAGTTGCCTAACATTGATAACATATTACAACAAGGAGTCTAGGGTTGGGTTGTTCAAAAACTAATTCTGGCGTTAGTTTATCTTGATGTTCATGATGCTTAATGTCAAGATAGATTTAACGCCAAGATAATGCAAAATTTTGTTTTGAACAACCCAGTCCAGAAGTTCAACATCATTATGAGCATACAGGAGGGGAGCGCATCGAATGTAGGATGTTTCGGCCACTGACGTTTCGGCCAGAACTCTGCAGGGTAGGACGTTTCGGCCAGTCCTCCAAATGTTGCTATTATTATTTACTTATTATTGAAAGAAAATGTATTATTAAAAGAATTAAAGAAATATATATCATTTCAAGTGACAATATTTTTGCACATACTATGTGAAAACGAAATTAATTTTATGAAACAAATTATCTAAATTGAAATTATACAGTGCACCAAATTATCTAAATTAAAATTATACAGCTTTCATGTGTGGACTAAGGTAAATGGTGTTATTGTTGCACAAAAAGTTGCCTAATATTGATAACATATAACAAGGAGTCTAGGGTTGGGTTGTTCAAAAACTAATTCTGCCGTCAGTTTATCTTGATGTTAAAAGTCATGGTAACGCTCTGTGTTACCATGATGTTTAATATCAAGATAGATTTAACGCCAAGATAGTGCACATTTTTTTTTTTTTTTTTTTTTTTTTTTAACAACCCAGTCCAGAAGTTCAACATCATTATGAGCATGCAGGAGGAGAGCGCATCGAATGTAGGATATTTCGGCCACAAACGTTTCGGCAACTGACGTTTCGGCCAGAACTCTGCAGGGTACGACGTTTCGGCCAATCCTAAATGTTGCTATTATTATTTACTTATTATTGAAAGAAAAATATTATTAAAAGAATTAAAAAAAAAACGACGTAGGACGTTTCGGCCATTCCTTCAAATGTTGCTATTATTATTTACTTATTATTGAAAAAAATTTATTATTAAAAGAATTAAAGAAATATATATATAATTTCAAGTGACAATATTTTTGCACATACTGTGTGAAAACGAAATTAATTTTATGAAACAAATTATCTAAATTGAAATTATACAGTGCACCAAATTATCTAAATTGAAATTATACAGCTTTCATGTGTGGACTAAGGTAAATGGTGTTATTGTTGCACAAAAAGTTGCCTAACATTGATAACATTATAAACATATCATAACAAGGAGTCTAGGGTTGGGTTGTTCAAAAACTTATTCTGGTGTTAGTTTATCTTGATGATAAAAGTCATGGTAACGCTCTGTGTTACCATGATGTTTAATGTCAAGATAGATTTAACGCCAAGATAGTGCAAAAAATTATTTTGAACAACCCAGTCCAGAAGTTCAACATCATTATGAGCATGCAGGAGGGGAGCGCATCGAATATAGGATGTTTCGGCCACAGACGTTTCGGCAACTGACGTTTCGGCCAGAACTCTGCAGGGTATGACGTTTCGGCCAATCCTAAATGTTGCTATTATTATTTACTTATTATTGAAAGAAAAATATTATTAAAAGAATTAAAAAACCGACGACCGAGCAACCGACCAGTAAATTCACTTCAGTGAACTTATATCACGAAGTGAACACAAACATGTAAACACAAACAAATAAATATGAGCGATAGAAACATAAGTCTGCGACCTTTTGAGCATATTTCATTCTGAACCTATCTCACAAAGTAAACACAACTGAACGCGTAAATACAAACACGAAAACACAAGCAATTGAAACATAAGTCTGCGACCATTCTGACCGGTCGATAGTAAAGTCGCTATTATTACAGTCGCTGTTATAATGCGGTCGCCATTAGGACAGTCGCCGTTTTGAAAGTCGCTCACCTGATTACGTCGCCCTTATGAAGTCGCTATTATGACTGTCGCTGTTTTGACAGTCGCTATCCGGCCCGGATCCCATATATATATATATATATATATATATATATATATATATTTATATAAAGGTGAAGAGCCTATGCCAAAAGGCCCGTAGCTGTGGCAGAAGCCTTCACCTTTGCCCTATGCACTCTGACTGTTGGGAATCAAATAAATAGATAAAACCCATCCAGTCATCCCTTCCAAGTAGGTAACTCTGCAATGAAGAGTCACCATGTCCCCTGCTGCACTGCTTTGGTCAGGAACAATGCATAATGTCAGAGGTCACCCGTAGGAGGCTCAACATCTGGAGTTGGTTAACATCAATGTTTCACTATATGGTGACCTCATGTCTTCACTCTATTAAAAATTGAAGCAGATGATGGGTTTTCATGTATTTTGAGGAGGCATATGACAACCTTGATAGGCGTTATGGTAGGTATTACAGATGTTTGGGGTGGGGGAAATTTGTTAAAGGCAGAAGGTTTTACTTGAGTTTAGTAGGACATGTGAAATATTATTTTATGATAATAATTTTTTCATGATTGAACAGGTTTTCTCATCGTGCTGCAATGGTGTCAGCACTTCGAAAAATCATCTTGATAGAACTCGGTAATGGCAAAATGTTAGCGGAAGTAGACACCACTTTGTACGATCCTGTGCATTATGACTCTGCATGGGATACTCCAGGAGTTTATGTGAGTTCATTATTCATGATATGTATTTGATGGCAGTATGATTACTGTATGTATGTATATTTGAGAAAATATGATGGGTTTTACAAGGATGGGTAGAGTGAGAAATGAGGAGGTGAGGCGGAGAGCTAGCATGGAAAGGGAGCTGGCAGATAGTCTGTCAAAGAATACTGGGATAGTTTAGGTATATGGGAAAAAAATGAAGAAAGACAAGCAAGAAAGAGTGTGGAAGGCAGAGGTGGATGGAGTTAATTTTAGAATGAGAGGGGTGGATGGAGCGAAGGGGGTGGGCATTGGGTACAAGGGGAATGTCTGTTGAGCAGGGATGGGAGTGGGTAAGAGCCAAGTGTGAGTGGAGAAGATTGTGAATGGGTGATGATTGATGTGGCCTCAAGAGATTTCTTCTTGTCTTCTTTAATCACTCATGAGTGGACAAGGAGGGAGAATTGGCATGTAATGAAGTGGTGGGCCTACCATGGAGATGATGTGCTACAAGAATTAGGTATTTGGGTATAAGTACAAAAGAAGATTATATGCAGGAATGATTGGACCCACAGTGCCGTATGGAGTAGAGACTTGGAATTTAAGATAAGCAGAAAGGTAGAGTGAATGTGTATGAGATAAGATTTTTTTTAGAAATGTGGTTGATGGAACTTGAGTGGACAGAGTGAGAAATGTGGAGGTGAGGTAGAAAGTAGGGGTGGAAAAAGAGTGGTTAGATTCGGTTAATCAATGAGTGCTGAGTTGGTTTAAATGTGTGGAAAGAATGAATGAGTAAAGATTTGCAGAAAATATAGCATTGAGTGAACTAGAGAAGAAGATCAAGGAAGATGTGGATGGATTGGGTCAACCCTTTGGATGTGTGAGGAATGTCTGTGAACCAGTGAAGAGAGAGAGTGCTAAAGATAAGAATAGATGGAGGAAGATTGTGAATAGGTGAAAGGATGACATGACTCAGATGATATTCTTAATTCCTGTGCAATTTCTGAGTGGATCAGAAAAGGGATTGCCATGTAATGAAGTGGCTGTCAGCCCCTGCTGTGAAAGTGCTGTGTCTCACTACATTGCCTTTGACCCGAGTATGCATCGGTGACAGGAATGATTCTTCATCCACAAGGTACTCAGAAGTATTAAATGGGTTTTATCATGTATGTTGTTGTTGTGAGTTTAAATTTGGCCACCCCCCAATTATAAAGGGGAAAGGTCCTTTGCTTTGTATGTATACGTGAAAGGTCATTTTGATTTTGTTGTTTTTCAGGTCAATGATCTTGAGTTTGACCCAGAAGATGAAGAAGAGTACTGTGCCCTGGATGATATGACAGAAGAAGACCTGGACCATCTTCTTGCCACTGTTGCTTAACCCATAGACAATGGCACTTGTTAGACACTGTTTTTCTGGAAGCCTCCTGATGATTTTATTCAGTTGAAGAAGACCTCCTGATGTATACGGCCTTAATTGGTCTGTAGATGACAGATACTGTCAATATTTTATTTTAGCCAGGGGATATCCTAATTTTTTGTTATGTGTTTAGGCATGAGAAGGGACAATCCTTAACCCTTTTTCTTCCAAAACATGCATCTCTTTCCTCCCTTCTCACGTAAACCGTGCAAAGAGGAGGGACTAATGAGGGAAAGAGAGACCAATGGTGGATACCTATAAGAGATGGGCCTGAGGGGCAGCAGAAGAGGGAATTGCCTTCCTGCTGCCCATCATCAAATTTGTCATCACTCATATCAGTCAAGAGATGAAATCATGAGAGAATGACACTTAGTTTTTGACCAAGCCCAAAGTCCTTCTTTGATAACTTAGTGTGTATTTCTTTCACCTTTTCACATAAGGAATGCTGACAACTAGAAAGCGCTCCCATCCTCATACTATAGGTCAGTAACAGAAAAAATCCTAAACTAATACAACACAGACAGTTGTCATTTTTTTTTCTTCTTCTTTCTTCCTAGAGCAGTGGTTCTTAACCTTTTTACTACCACACCCCCTCTAGGAACTGTTCTTTTCCTCCATGCCCCCCCCCCCTCCTCTTGCATCTGTGTACCCCTCCCCCTTGCAGGGAGGGGGGGGGGTCAATACATAGGAAAACTGTTATGCATGGGAGACTTTTGAAAATAAGATTTAGTAATGATGATACTTACATATACCAAGGCTTTTTCCCCCTTTCAAGGGAGGTAGCCAAAAAGGAAAAGGCATAAAATCATTCCCACCCATTCCATCCCTGAATACACTCCACACCCCTCCACCCTCCCTCTCATCTTAGCACCTCCTGGATGACGGGTCATCCCTGCACCTTGTCCACTGCCCTGAGTCAGAAGCAGTGTCGCAAGACACAGCACATCCACAGCAAGGCCGCTTCATTAAATCGGCGACCCCACCCCCTCTCCATCCCCCCCATGCATAAAATAAGACGTAACTGGTAAAATTTCTACTTTTATCCTGAGGCTCGCCCCCCACCCCCCAGAAAATCACTTGTGCCTCCCTAGGGGGACGCACCCCCCTGGTTAAGAATCACTGCCCCAGAGGGATCTACGGAAGGGTCAGAGGATCACTGCCAACCACTGTGAGGCTATGGGTTTTCAATCCATGAAATTAAACTTTTTCCCAGCATTGCTAGGATAAATAGTTTATTTTTTTACTGCTTCCTTGAAAGTCTATAAGTATATATCAAGGACCTCTCTCCCCTTTATAAGGGAAGTAGCCATAATAATGATAAGAATTGTTGCCTTAAGTTTCACAAACTGAAAACCTGGAGCCTCACAGTAGCTTGCAAGTAGTGATCCTTGGGGGGGGCTTCCCATAGATCTCTTTACAAAGAAACTTTGCACTGATGTCATTGTTGTATTAGTGTGGGATTCTATAAGTCATGGGTTTGCAGTTAGAGTTGAGGTTAGGGAACAGTCTTTAATTGTCAGCTTCTTATGTGGAATGGTGAAAGAACCCTTGGCCCTTGGGAACACACCTCCTGATAGAGGTAGTTTTTGAGAATTTTTGAAAATGAGAGGCAGAGAAATGATTCTCTCTCATGTCTATCATACCACATGCAGGTTGTTGTTGTTGTTGTCGATCCCTAGACTGTCTGTCCGAGCAGTCCTGTCTCCCCAAGGAATGCCACAGCCGAAACTGGGTTTTCCCACAAATCCTTTATAGAGTGTATGTTGTGTTGTTTGCGTGCATGATTGTGTATAATGCAGGTAGCCATCACTGGTTCCTTATAGTCGAGATGATATAGAAATAGAGATCAGGTGCTAAGCAATAGAGTGATACAAAATGCTAAGAGATTCATACATATATATACCAAAGGCTTTTTTTCCCCCCGTACAAGGGAGGTAGCCAAAAAACAAAGGCATAAAATCCACTCCCACCCATTCCATCCCCACATATTCCTCCACTCCCATTCACCCCCCCTCCATCCCTCTTGTATAATGTACTGGATTTGAGTGGCATGGCCATATTCAGGGACCTGAATAACATTTTACTTAACCATGAAACTTATGGATATACACACACCCATCCATTGATAAAACAGACAAAAAAGGTGAGAACATCAGTCTGCCAAAGATGATACACACACACCAACGGCTTCTTCCCTTTTACGAAAGAGGTACATAAGAATGAAGGAGACTGCAAGAGACCATAAGGCCTACACTAGGTAGGTCCTTATCCATCACCACCTGTCATCCCCATCCATAAAGTTGTCTAACCGTTTCTTAAAACAACTGATAGTTTCAGCGCTCACTGCATGGTAGCCAAAGTCAAAGTCATAAATCCACTCCCACCCATTTCATCACCACATATTCCACTCTCATTTGCCCCCTCCCTCCCTCTTTTCTTGGCTCCTCCAGGATGATGTATCATCCCTGCATCTTCCCCACTGCCCAGGAATAGAAGCAATGTAGCAAGACACAGCACATCCAACCCAGGTGCTTTACCTGGTCTCATCATTTTAACCCCTTCCATACGGTGCCGCACACGTAGGCATCATGGGGAGCGAGTGTATTCGCGAGGCTGCCATATCGGCGTCTTGATTATATTTATTGTAGTCGCCCCTCCATAATGACATTCTTTCTAATTCTTTTGTAATCGCATTTTCTATGGTTATCAAAATTCACGGGTGAAGAGAGAACGATCGATATAAGCGGTGACTATATTTTATGATACGAGTATTATTACGACACGTCGTACGGCTGGCATTGGCTGCTGCCACCGAGATCTAAGTCCATGACGCCTACGTGTGCGGCACCGTATGGAAGGGGTTAATAACTACTTTCACCTCATCTTTCCTTATTTCTCCTCCATTGTCCTCATTCATTATTTAGTCATGATGCCAAAAGAGAAATGAAATTGAAACTGGAGCCAAGATAGAAGAATTGCAACACTAGAAATAGAATGATATATACATATACCAAATGGCCCTTTCCCTCATGTAAAGCAGGTGGCTAAGTCAAAGCATACACCTACCGTGCACTCGTAAAGCCCATTTGTTATCTCTGCTATCTTAGTTCTTTGTGGATGAAGGGTCATCTCTGTCCCTTGGTAAACTCCTTGAGACAAAGGTAATGCGGCAAGACACGGTAAGGCTCACCAGCTGAAGCTAGTTTACCCCCATTGCTTCATTACATGGTAAACCCTCCCCTCCCCAGTTCATTTGAGAAATGTATAACTGAATAAAAGCTTATACAACTTTTTATTTATTTGTCCAGTAGTTCTTGATTTTTTTTTTTCCCAATAGCCATACCCATTTTAAATTTAAAAATATTATTTGTACTCCAGTATCAAAACACTGTACTCTTTTAGTATTATAAAGGAAGAAGACTGTTGGTGCACATAATTATAATTTTGTATTTTTATTATTTTTGTATGTATTTTTATTTATTGGTTTATCTACTTTTGTATTTTATTATTCTTTTAAATTGTATAATTACTTGCAGAGTGAGGTGGCAAGGCATGGTTGAGGGACATCTATATCCATTTCACTTCAATCTTACTCGTGCCTTTCTCAGGAAGGTGATATTTTATTTCATTATTTAATTGTTACTGGACTTTTGAGGTGGGTAGGAAAGAAGATTGATTGTGGGTTAAGTGGTCAGTGTACTTTTTTGTGTGGAGGTTGGTCTCCATTCTAAAAGAATGTTGTATGACCTGTTTGTAGGGGTGTCCCAAAGACATTGACTGCATAATTTTTATGCAGCCAGTACCCTATATGGGGTCACTGAGTGAAACCTGCAGCAACACTTCTCGTTCACATTCCGTAGATCTTTCTCTTCAAGCACTTCCTCATACTCCCCTTGCATTCTCTTTACCAGCTTCTCATTCTTTATCTATAACATATATACCAAGGATTTCTTTTTGCCCTTATAAGGGAGGTAGCCAAGACGAGGCATGCATCATCCACCTCCTAGGTTTCCGTATCAAGTTAGCTCCTCTTGGATGAAGGAGCAACCCTGTCTCGTGCCAACTCTCTGGGTCAGAAGCAATGCAGCAAGACATAGCACACATCCAAAGCAGGGCTGTTTCACTTACCTGCTGAGTCTACCTACTCGTCCCCTCATGCAGAAAATTGAGAAGATGAGAAAAATTAGCACACATCCAAAGCAGGGCTGTTTCACTTACCTGCTCAGTCTACCTACTCGTCCCCTCATGCAGAAAATTGAGAAGATGAGAAAAATTTCTTTAGGCTGCATCAAAATATCATATAACACATGTTAATAAAGTCATGAGAGCATATTGCATTGGTGTTTATCTAATTAAGTCTTACATATTTTGTGTTTTCATTCGACAACAAAGTAGAACCTTGTGAAAAAACATTCATCTATATACTAAGAGCTTTATAAGGGGGGTAACTAAGTCAAAGGCATGTACCTACTCCCACCCATTTATGAAAGATGTCTCATCTCAAGGAAGGAGTGGAGAAAAGGTAGAGGTGGTGAAATGAAGATGTAAAGAATTCATTGAAGAGAAGCAAGAAAGGAGGTTTTTGTTGCAAGGGATCAAGAAGGTAGAGCATTTAAGTAAAATATGTGATAGTAAGAGGAGTACCACAAGGACAAGTGGAGGGTTGTTATTAAACAAAGAAAACCATGGTTGACGACAATGCCATGTTCTCAAGTGTCTCAGTGCTATTTTGAATTATTGGTTATTCTGGTGGGAAGGCAGTCATGGATATACATGAGATTTGGTACTTTAAAATGGTTTGTTCCTAGATTTCTTTCTCATTTGGCTTATGTAGGAATAGGATAGAGAAGAGGAAGTATGATGTATACCCTCATAAATGGAGAAGTGAATGTGTACCAAGTTGTTTTTCTTGTAGGCAGATGCAATTGTGCTTAATTATATGGAGGACTAGGCCTTCTTAGTTTGGGACAAGTCTGTGACAATTTCATGGTTATATAATATTAAGTGCATTAGTGTCCTGGGTGGTGGGAATTAATTTTTAGTATTCATTTATTTAACCACTTCAATAAGAGTCAAATTCTTGTGCACAGCATTGGCTGCCATATATACAATGCATCACCCTAATTGCATTATAAAATATGAAGTCACTGCTGAATTACTAGTTCTCTTTTACCGAGTAATAATACATACTTACATATACCAAAAGCTTTTTCCCCCTTACTAGGGAGTTAGCCAAAAAACAAAGGCATAAAATTCACTTCCACCCATTCCATCCCTCATGTACTCCACTCCCATCCACCCACCTCCCTCCCACTTATCTTGGCTCCTCCTGGATGACGGGTCATCCCTGCATCTAACCCACTGCTCTAGGTCAGAAGCAGTGTCACAAGACGGAGCACATCCACAGCAAGGTTGCTTCGTTAAATTGGCGATCTCCCCTCTCCTTTCACTCATGCAGAAATGGAGAAGCTGGGGAGAAATCCTATCAGGCTGCGTCAATTTATTTTTCACATGTAGAGTAGGGAGTGGTTGTATGTGAAAGATATTTTGACACAGCCTGAAGGGATTTCTCCCAGTTTTCTCTATTTTCTGCACGAGGGGATGTTGGGTAATTGATTAAGTGAAGTGGCCTTTCTGTGGATTTACCATGTCTTGCTGCATCGCTTCTGACCCAGGGCAGTGGGCAGGCAACAGGGATGACCTTTCATTCACAAGGAGCTAAGATGAGAGGGAGAAAGCGGTGGTGGAGGGGAGCGAGTTTGTGCCTTTTTGATCTACCTCCCTTGTAATGGGAGGTGTTTGTTTTGAGGAAGGTTAGACGTCAATCACAGGGGACACCTCAAGATGGTGATAAGAGAGCAGTTAGTCTTCCTACAGGAAAGAAAATTTGGAGGAAGGGCATTCCTCTACTTCTCAGATAATTAAAACTAAATCTTCCAATATTAAAAACAAATACATAAATCCATTTACTTTTTTATTGCTCATTTGTATATAGAAACCTGGTGAGAGACTGGGTCTTCTTCAAGAGAGACCAGGGATAATAGACTTATAGGAACCTAGTTTTTCTTCTGGGCTTCAACCCCAGAATAATTACTCTGGGGGTGGTGGTGGTGGGGGATGTGCACCAGGTTAAGACTTGCTGGTTGAATAAAATGGCAGTGAGATTTATGTTTTCAAGGCCTTCATGATCCCTGTCTTGTTGGATGGCAAAATCTACGCCCTCACAAAGTCCTTGAAGTTGTGCCTATGGGCAACACACCTGTCATTCGATAATTTGGCAGTCAATTTGAAGCTTTTATTGGTCATTTGTTTATGCATTTAAACTTAACTGCATAAGGAACATTATGTTAATGGATGAATGATGGTTATTATTTATATACATACATACATACTCCAAAAGGTCGCATCAGGAAATACAAGTTGATGCCACAATGAAACGACTTGTTTCATTACAACTGACAGCTGAGGAAGTGCCTACATGTTTCATGTATTGAATACTGACAACAACTACTACTGCCCTGAACTTCTCTGCATGGAAACCTGCAGTACCACAGAAATTGGCAGTGTTTCTTGGACTTTTAGATCTCTCTGAGAGGAGACTTGGGCTGGTGTCTGTTGTATCAGTGTGATAATATTTCTGTGTAGGAAGAGGGAAGCAGTTGATGATCGTTAGGTGTCATTTTATGGGGAAAGAAAAAAAAAATAAATAAATATAGGCGAGGACGTTCACTGGCCAAGCGGGTTAGGGCATCGTTACTTGCGGCAGAGGTTGAGATGATGGTGATTCGAATCCTAATTGGGGCAAGTTGAACTACGGGCATGGTTCTTTAAATTCCATGCTACAAAGTCCACTGTGAGGGGCACTGTCCTAGCCTCCCAATAGGGGGGAGTTTGTGACATTTAACCAAATCCTCGTCAACAAATATAGGTGAAGTCAATCAATCAATATGTTGCCTCTGGTCTCTTATAGAAGACCCATAGCCTTCATGTGGGCAACAGCTTTAGGGTGAGTGCACAAGTCACTCAGGGAAGATATATGGTGGTGTTGTCACTGCATTGTTAGTGTGGGGCATTGTAATATAAAGTGTTCTGTGTCCTATGTGTTGTGGTTGTATTTGGAGCAGTTCGAATCCAGGCCTATTCAGAGTTGATACAGTTTCAATGCAGGTTGGTGTCTTGAGTGTAACCATGCCAGCGTGATTCTTACTGGATGTGGGAAGGTTTTTACAATTGATGTTGAGCGTCATTGTCACAGCCTAGATAGTTTAAGTCAAATGAAAGTCAGTACCCTTTTCTTCTCTTTAATTGCAGCTACACAGCAATTACAACTATGAACAACAGTAGTGAGCAAACGTGCTGTGACCTGTGGTGAAATTCTTTCTGGTTGTGTTGTGTTTGTTGTTCCCATGTCTGCTACCTGCTGTGACAGCAGCGCCCCTCGTGGGGTCAACGATAGTCACAATGACGTGGCACAACTACAGTAGCACACCCTGATGGCGACAGTTGTAATGACTCGTCATGCAACTACCCCAGTTACTATCATACTGATGTAACTCATTCACAACATAGCACACATACACCACAAACATCTGGTCACAATATACACATGCATACATGAGAATAAACTGAACAAACAACATACACAAGAACAGACAACAGAGAACAATACTTATAATCTGAATGAAAAAAATGGTCTCCATAAAACCAATAGTCTTAAGTACAACATACATACATATACCAAAGGCTTTTTCCCTCATACAAGGGAACATAAGCAAGCAATTTGCTTCCTTTCTTGTGCAGACCTTCTCGGTAGCTGTCTCTCCTTATATACTTGTGCTTTAGTAACGTTGTCCTCTGGGTCAGATTCAACAGGTTGGGACAATTTGATGAGTAGCTTGATAAGTCTCCTGTTTTCTCATTAATTGTTATCTTTCAGATGTGACCCTGGGGCAAAGATTCTGCACGTGCCTTGGAACACCATTTGCATCAAACAGTTTGTTTGGACACTACACCTGTCACTTATCCAGTGTTATATTTCAAGCTGTACTTCAAGTTCTCTGGCTTAACACACAGTGTCACCGATTCCAAACCAATTGTGTACAGGTTCACCATCTGTCTAATCTGTTAGATACTCCACATCCTTGATACATATTGTGTAACGGTACACCATGCTGGCGTGTGTTGACTGCACCAGGTCCTCCCTTAGTAGCACATTGTATTGGTGCACTGCTTCAGCGACAGAACACCCTGTTCTGGCTGTTATCATCTTAACAGTTTGGCGGCAGCATTCCACAATTCCACTACCAGATGCGACATATGCACACTTGGACCAAAGGCCGATTCCCTACTGTTCTGCAAAGTTACCAAAGTACCTACTATGAAATGCAGTGTCAATGTCCAGTAGTAGTTCGTATGGTGTGCCCCTTTCAAAAAACAGACTCTAGTTGCTGAACCATGTTGGCTATAGTTTGTAATCTAAGCTGGCACCACACAGAAAACTGCAAAGATCCATGAGATGTATAGTGGGTGAGGTCTATTCCAACATGTCTTCAGGTCTCCTTGATATCCAGTTCGTCACTTCTCGGGGACAGGATTGACGGAACAACACACCTGGCAGTTGGAAACTACTTGCTGAACTTGTCACCTAGTGACACCTTGGTCAACGTGCTTGGCAAAGTACAGTGTGCACCTGACACCTGGATGACCAGAATCATGATGCACTTTTGTGATCCACTATTGCTTATCCATTGCACATGATGCATCACTTTACTGACACCTCCGAATTGCTTTCTGTATCATGATAGGTCAGCCAATTTTTGGGAGGTTTGGTTAGTGAATCAGCCTGATTTTCCTAATTAGGTCATATTTAAGGCAGGTTATCTTGAAGGTATGGAGTCGCATATGAATAAGCATCTCGCTGGCATGCCAGGCACAGTTTGCCAACTGCTCTAAGTAGGGACATGATACTCAGCCAGATACATGTCCATGCATGAATGCTGCTAATTGAAGAGGACTACACAGCGGCTACTACAGATGTGCAACAGTTGGCATGACAAGAATACACCTGCTACAACTGCAGCCTGCTGAACCACCTGGCCTGAGACTGCTTGGACAGGATGCGACAGAGAAAAGATCGCGGTGGTTGCATCATCCATTACCACTGTGGAGAGACCAGGCACATTACTGCCTTGTGGCTGGTAAACGCCATACGGGTGCTGTGACTATGATGTTTCCTGTAGTGTGCGAGTCCATCAGTGGTATTCAGAAAGCCGTCCTATTCAACTCTGGTTATTCCACAAGTATTGCTCATATTTCGTGTTGTACACATTAGAGAAAAGGCTACTGACTCCCAATTGACACATGCTATCTTGGCTGTGACAATGATGGACATTATTTGATATACAGATAATCCCTGAATGTGAGTGTTTTGTGGCTGGTGGTGGAGTGGTTTGAGAGGCTTGAACTTGGGTGTTGATTAAGGGACACTGAGACCATGGTGTCTCTACAACATGCCAATGGGGCATTCACTGGCTACCAACAGTTGAGTGAAAACAACAACGAATGACAGTAGTGAGCGAACGTGCTGCGACCTCCATGGTGAAATTCTTTCTTGCTGCATTGTGCCCATCACCCCGACCACCACATCTGCTACCTGTTACGAGAGCGCATACCTTACGAGGTCAGCGATATTCACGATGATGTGACGCAACCACAGTGACAGCAGCACCCCCTGACAGTGATAATTATAATGATGCATCACACAACTACAGAGAGACCTTGACCCCAGTCCAGAGACAGAGCGTCAGTCCTTTAGGTTCCACCTCCAGACGGAGGTGAAGCTATTAACTGGTTTGAAAATGGATGACAGGGAGAAGATTCTCTCTGACATCCATCTTGTAAGACCATCCCAAGCAGGTATTTGTTGTTGGTCCCACTGAACACAGATCCTGCTCACAAAGTCATCCATCTATGAGATGAAGTGAGTAATTAAGGCCACAGAAATGTTAGCATTGGAGGTGACTACATATCAAATGTGTTTGGGAGCTTGACAATAATGAGTTCTAAGACTGCATAAGGGAGAGTTGCTGCCATGTGTTGGTACATCCCCGCAGAGTAATTCTAATAGTGGAATACCTTCCTTACGATGTAAGCACTTTTCCAATTAAACTAAGTAAACAAGTTATATATGTATAAATTCCATATAACAAAATCCTACAATAATGCCAAATTCTTGACTTGCACATCAATTGGGCCCTTTGAGGGTTTTATGAAAATGCAAAGCAAACACCATGATACAGTTGCAGTAGTGTGATCAACTCTTTTCATGTCTGGTAGTACTTTGGGTGTTCCTCTGGCTCTGGTAGTACTTGGGTGTTCTTCTGGCTCCTGTCTGACTATCTTAAGACTATGGTATACATCCCCTCAAGAGCAGCATATTTGTTTGATGGTGTTGGTGTTGATTAACTCCCAAGGCACAAACAACAAACTCTCCCAAAGACCCTTCGTTAGACTTCCTTTTAAAAAAGGGAAGTTACTTGGATGGGGCCTGTGAAGAATTCCTACTCTATAACCACTATTACGAGCAATTACATCAACTTTCTCTAGAACCTGGGAGTTTAGAAGCCTCCAACCATAATGGTAAATGAATAACATTAAATAGTTGTTATGGCTGTACTCAAACAACAGATAACAGAGTTCATGAAGTGAAAATGAAAATGTGATGACAAGTATTTCTTTTACCAGCAGCAAACCAAGTACGAATGAAATGTTGAAGAGTTAATACAAAAAATTGAAGGCACACCCTTAAACTTTGTTTCTCTTTGAACTACATTAATAAAGATGTATGACAACTGAGAAGAAAGAGAGAAAACACAAGATGAAGCAGATCGATTTCATTTCCTCATTACTAGAATTATAAACTTCTAACCAAGAGTCCAAATTCTATCTATCTATATGTACCAAGGGCTTTTTCCCCCTTATAAGGGAGGTAGCCGAGTCAAAAGGCAAGTATCCGCTCCCACCCATTTCACTCACATCCACCACCCTTCCCTCCCTCTCATCTTAGTTTCTCAAGACATTTGGTCTCTCGAGTCCAAATGTCAAGAGAAATTAAGTAGATTTGCCTCAACCATTTTTTCTTCAAATCCTCTGGTAGTTTTCAGCAGCTGATAGGATTACAGCAGAGCTGGCTCAGAGTGAAAATACACCAGTGAATATTCAATGAAATGAGAGCTTTAGAAGATATCGAATTCGTGCCTGGCTTTCTTTGTATATGAGATACTCGCTCTGGGAGAAATAGCTATCTTTAAACTCCTTTTGATCTACCGCCTTACCAACAGGAACCACAACCTTCTTGCTATCCAGCTCCATAGTAATATTTGCCTTTGTATCTGTCAAAGAGTGAAGGAAAATCATATAGAAACATGTTACATAAAAACAGGTCCCAAAATACATGGAAAATATTATATACATATATCAATGGCTTTTTTACCCCCCTTACAAGGGAGGTAGCGAAAGTCAAAGGCAAAATTCCAGTCCTACATATGTCATCCCCACATACTCCACTCCCATTCACCCCCCCCCCTGTCCCTCTTTTCTTGGCTCCTCCTGGATGACTGGTCATCCTTGCATCTTGCCCACTGCCCTGGATAAGAAGCAATGCAACAAGACACAGCTGTTATAGGATGACTAAATAAAAGTACATGTATCACTACAAATGAACATGTATAAAAATGTGCTAAAACACCACAATAACAAATGTATGCATATAGTAAGGAAGTGGAGTAACAACTGGGGCCAAGCTGTGGTTTTGCAGGAAACACATGATTTGTTTGGTTCTTCCAAAGGCAAGCATACTACATACATACATATACCAAAGGCTTTTCCCTCTTACAAGGGAGGTAGCCAAAAAGAAAAAGGCATAAAAACCATTTCCACCCATTCCATCCCTAATACACTCCACTCCCCTCCACCTTCCCTCTTATCTTGGCACCTCCTGGATGATGGGTCATCACTGCATCTTGCCCACTGCCCTGGGACCAGGCAGGCATACTGAATTGTAAATAAATGATACAATGACAATAATAAAATTAATATACAACAAAATCTATGATAATTACGTAATGGAAAAACACAATTGAACAATTTGTAAGTATAATACACTACATGTTTATTCCTTCCACCTCTGTCTTCCACACCTCTTTTACCAATCTTTCTTCACTCATTCTTTCCATGTGCCCAAACCATCCCAATATTCTTTCATCAACCCTGTCTCTCAACTCCCTTTCCACCCCTGCTCTCCTCCTCTATTTCCAAATGGCTATTTCTCATTACACTTTCTAATCCCCCAAGGCATTTATTTGTTTCTCTTAACCTACATTCTACCTCCACCTCCAATCCTCCCTTTCCTGTCACATTCAAACCCAAGTATCTACAGCTATTTACCTCCCCCAGTCTCTTTCCCTTAATACTCTTCTAATTTGCTGCCCTCACCTCTCCTTGTACATCTCATCACCCAACCTTTTTCTTCAACTTCCTTCTTTCACACACCTTCCCAAACTCCATCACTAATTTCTTTAATCCCTCCTCTGATCCTGCTACAAGCTCAATGTTGTAAGTACACCTACCCAGCAAGTGGGAGGTCTTGGGTTCAATCCCTGGGGGGTGCCAGCTGTGACACTCCCTATATGACAGGGAGAAGGACCCCGTGGAAGTGCACATGCCCAGTTTGGTCCCTGGTAGGTGTGGGATGGGTGCAAGACTTTGCTGGCTATCTACCTTATAAGGTGGAGAGGCCTTTTGGTATATAGATGAACAAGACTTTATAAGAGGAGCTTTCACTTACCTGGCTCTGTATTACCTCTTGCTACTACACTGTCAAAGCCTTTAGGGGCACACTTAAGGGAAGAGTTATCTCTTTTGATTTCGTGAGTTTTGCCCAATGCAACTTCCACAAGAAACATGAAGCCTATATTCTTTTCTCCATCAAAATTTCCGTAGTGCCATCCAACTGTAGAAGAAATTACAAAAATAAAGATTTCTGTACTGTCTCCCAAAATATACTCCCATGTCATGTTTCTCTGACACTTTTGGGGAGGGGGGCCTGTAGGGGTTACCGTTACTGTATACATTATTTACACGAGTTAATGAAACACATTTATGTGCTTACAAGTTGAATAAATCTTTCCAAAAAAATTAATTTGCCTTGCAGGCATCTTAATGTGTTTTGAGTTGAGACATTGTGGTAAATAACAAAGTATACGGTAATGTACCAATCATTAAACATAATGAAACTGCCCACAATATACATTTTCTGGTCAATGGGAGTGTAAATATTTAAATTAATATCAAGAATGACATACCATTTCATTAAGCTTGGGGCTCACTCCAGCCAAAAGGAGCTAAACTTGTTGAGATTATAACACTCAGTCTACTAAATTTTCAAGCGAGTGAAAATTTTGGGGTTTGCCACATTAAAATAAAAATCATATGCTATAATATTGAAGGAAACTAAGATATCAATATAATTAAGCCACAAATTCAGGGGAGTGGACACCAACGTACATTTGTGAATAAAAGTTATTAACTGATATTTTATCTATTGCATGTTCACGAGTCCCATATGAAAATACAGTACTGGATCCTTTCTTCATGTAACTATAATAAACACACAGGATTTTGTACGTCACAGTAATTTCTGACAGATTTGTTAGATACTGTACCATAACCAGCACTCTTGGAAAATTCCGATGCAAAATACAGCCCTTTTCCTACACGTCCACCCGAGTGGGGCATAATACGCAAACCAGAGTTCAAGATGGCCGCAACAACTGCAACATTAGTTCCATGCCACAAGAGCTTTCGCTCTTCAATGTCATCATGTTGATCAAATCTGAAAAAAATTATTTGGCTTACTTTATAATACCAGTATGCAAGTGACAGCAAATTCAATAAACATATGGATTGCGGCAATGACCTGTTTCAAAAGGACGGAAAAAAAAAAAAAGCTCAAACTAACCTTGAAGCTTCTCCATTCCGGTTTACTTTCCACAAATCCAGCAATTTGGCTTTATTCCAGGTCTCTT
This sequence comes from Oratosquilla oratoria, assembly GCF_046742065.1. Classification (NCBI taxonomy): domain Eukaryota; kingdom Metazoa; phylum Arthropoda; class Malacostraca; order Stomatopoda; family Squillidae; genus Oratosquilla; species Oratosquilla oratoria. Next base: position 822,168 of record NC_134796.1, on the reverse strand, counting down.
GTGTTGCTTGTACAAATTTGGAAGCCACCTGAAAAGATGAATTTCCATAGACTGCTCTTGATCAAAATACACTATTATCATCTTCACACCTACAGCAAAAGCACATATTCTTTAGAGCTACAGATCAGACATACAAAATCCATATTCAGGAGCACTGCAATAAGTTGATAAATTGAGACAGGAAGTATCCTTTTTACATAAGTGATTCTCAACCTGTTTTCTCATTATCCTATAGTATTGCTATTCTTTAGCTTTCTATAGATCACTTTAACACTAAACAGAATCATCAGCCATCACCTAACTCCCACTGTGAAACTCTACAAACCCCACAACCTAGGTTGCGAATCATTGTCCTACCCATCTGTTCCACATAAACACAACTAAGATGCAAATATATCTAGTATTTACCTATTTGTATTTTATGGGAAGGGGAGCTACGCTCATACTGTCCCGCCTTTGTATCTTGCAGTGTCTAGTTTGCTCTTAAATTCATGAATGGTTTTTGCACACACTATTTTTTCGTCCAGTTTGTTCCAAGTGTCCACCACTCCATGTGGAAAACTGTTTTTCTTCAGATATCTTCTATAGCTATGTTTTATGATTCTCTTGTCCCAGTTTAACAAGTCCTCTCTATCGAGTATTTCTGTGCCCTTCATGATTCTGTAGATGGTCAGTAGGTCGCCTCTCTCTCTTCTTTGCTCCAGAGTCGGTAACTCCAGTTTAGCCAGTCTTTCCTCGTATGATAAGTTTGAAAGTGCAGGGGCCAATTTTGTGGCTGCTCTCTGGATTCTTTCTATTTTCTTTACATTCTTTTTGGTACTGGATGACCACAATGTCGCCACATATTCTAGTCTAGACCTTATTAGTGTGACTAATATGTTTTTAATAATTTCTTCATACAAATATGTAAATGCCACTTTTATTGATCTTAGCAAGTTATAGGATTCTCCAAGAATTTTGTTTATCTGTTTGTCATAGGACAAGTCATTTGAGATAATTCCACTGAAATCTTTTTCTGATCCCAGATTGATGTGTTTGAGTTAGGTCAGTACAAGAGAAATGCTTATTGTCCAGAAAAGTTAAATTTAAATCACAAGCCCTGGCAAATAAAGTACCGGGTAATCAGCAAGTCTTGGAAGTCCATAAAAGAAATTTTTCAAAATACTTAGATTACAAAAGATGCCTCTGAAGATGAATATGTAGAGACAGAAACTTTAGGAAGCCAAAGACAAAAATGAAACGAGGATGGAAGAAGAAAAACAGAAGTTTTTCTGGAGAGTTGTCAATCAGGATGCAAGGAAATGGCTTTGAAAAAGACAGGAAGGCAATATTGCAAAGGAATAATATATCACTGGCTCTCTGAAGTACCAGGGCCCTATAGGAAAATGTGACCATGTAAGAATTGAATTTCAACTGGTAGATGATTAAACAGTCAAGAAATGAATTAAACAAGCAAGGAGGACCCAATTTTGGGAAGGCACACTTCCTTGGGTTTGACAAAATTCTTTGTGAAAAGGGTCTAGTTGTTCATTTCTGTGAGGAGAAAGGAGACTAGTTGGACTGCAACAATTACTGGGTTATTCCATTACCCAGTGTGCAAGTACTTGTTGCCAACATGGGTTTGTTTATATCTACTAAAGTTTCAGAGGCCCGAGTATTCAGGGTTCGTGGCTGGTAAGTCAACAAATGGTCAGATCTGAGCACCTTGTGTTGGTGTGCAATATTGACATGGATTTCAACAGGAGTTTCCTGCTTTTGTGTTGATCTCAAGGTGTCTGGCTCAGTGTATTTTGGAGTGCTCTGGCATCTACAGGTCTGTGGGATTCCTGCTAGGATTATTGACTGGCTTGTACTCTGGGTCAGAGAGTACTGTACATTATGGAGAAGGCATGTCTGGTATCTTTCCTGTAATTCAGGAGCGAAGCATGGGAATTTACTCACCATAATACTTTTCCCCATCTCCATGCCCTGGGTATTGGACAGCGTTGTCAATGAATGTCATTGCAGAGCATCCATTGAGAACACCAAGATCACTGACCCTGTCTTTGTTGATGATATTCTACTTCCTGTGGAGTTATTGGAGGTTCTGGTTGCAGCCCTCAAGTCACTGCATGGGGAAGCGAGACCACTTGGACTCCAGGTCTCCTCGACTAAGACTAAGGTCCAAGTATTTGGGGGCTTACTGGACCACAGTTCGGTGTCCATGCAAGTGGCAAAGACTTAGAAGTCTTGGAGAGTTTTACATATCCTACAGTGAGTAGGATGCCTAGTCCTATCTCCATCCTGATTTTGTCACTTTTTACGACAAGTGAGAACACTCGGTGGCAGTATTCTTTTTCCTACCACAGGGTTTGGCGAAAAAGGAAATGAATATTCAGAGAAGTGGTACAGGACAGCATTAAGAGTGGGGGGGATGGCATAATGGAAGGACAGTCATAGTATAATAAAATATCATTTCTCTGTGAATAGAGATTTCCTCTATCACAGACAAAATGATGTGTGGTTCTGGTCAATAGGGGTACCCTATATAGACCCTAAAGTATCAGCTTTATGCTACTAAAGCAGCTTTCAACCTCACAATAACATGCAGCAGCCAATACCCCAGACAGGGTAAGGACTTGAATAAACAAAAATCATTAGTCTTGCCTGCTGGGGTGGTATTCATTATGACCGCAGTCATAACATTCTAAAGTAGATGTGTATTGAATATGTACAGTACTGTACTTACTTTGAAGTCTTCTGTGGTCTTTGGTACAAACTCCAAGCTACATCCCAACTGGTTATACTTTTCATCCAGTGGATTCTCAATTTCTTCAGTCTCTTTCTAAAAAGATTAAAAAAATTATAATAGAAACAGGAATGAAAATTACTGATAATATGGGATATGAATTATACATACATACATATACCAAGGCTTTTTTCCCCTTACAAGGGAGGTAGCCAAAAAGAAAAAGGCATAAAAACCATTCCCACCCATTCCATCCCTAAATATACTCCACCCCCCTCCACCCTCCCTCTTATCTTAGCACCTCCTGGATGATGGGTCATCCCTACCCCTTGTCCACTGCCCTGGGTCAGAGGCAGTGTCGCAAGACACAGCACATCCACAGCAAAGCCGCTTCACTAAATCGGCGACCCCCCTCTCTGTCCCCCCATAATTATAACACGAAATAACACCACTTACCTTGACCTTTTGAATACTAAGGGTAAGTTCTATGTCACTTAGAGTCATCATCAGTTCCTTCTTCTGTTGAACAATTTCAAGGGTGTCAATGGTTGTCGGAACTCTGCGGCCAAAATCATGGGGAACGAGGGTAAAGAAACGAGAAGAGAGGTCTTGTAGCGCTTGCCGTCCCTGTAAATCATTTTGCTCTTAGAACCAACTCTTAAAATTTCAGTATAAAGTATAATAATGTATAGATTCCATTATACATACATGTACTGGTATATGTATGTATTACTTGCAAACTGAGGTGGCTAGGTTTGCCCTCATAAACACATACACACATACACCATAATGGGGATTGGGCTCAGTGAAGGCATAACTGCCCTTTGAGAGAGAGAGAGAAGAGAGAGAGAGAGAAACCTACCTTCTTATTTTTTATGGCTTCTTCTATGTCCAGAAGACACTCAAGGCCTTTGGCAATTTGTGACTTGCTGAGTTTGCCTAGTGGCATCTTCTTTATGTCTGAAGAGACATGACACTTTGAATAATGGGAATAATAACAGGTCTAATATTTATTTCACAGATAATCTGTAAAGTCCTAATATTCAAGTATCCACTTTACATACACACATGAGTGATATTTCACTACATGGAAGAATACAATGAAAAAAGTAATTGAAAACCTGATTTGTTCCAGACAGTGATGTGGTCATCACACACAAAGTAAGATACAAAGAAAATAAATCAAAGGGTGGCAGCCCAGGTGATCTCGAAACTAAATGACAAGACATACAAGGAAAGACTGAAAATGACAAACCAAAACAAAACTGGAGATTCCCACATTGGAAGAGTGGAGAAGTGACATGATAATGATATTTAGATCAGAGTAAAACAAAGTGAAGCTGGCTTGCTGTGGATGTGCTGTGTCTTACTGCATTGTTTCTTACCCAGGGCAGTGGACGGAATACAGGGATGACTCGTCATCCATGAGGAGCCAAGATGAGAGGGTGGTGGGTGGAAGTGAGTAATTCCCTTTTGATTTAGCTACCTCCCTCTTTTCTTGGCTCCTCCTGAATGACAGGTCATCCCTGCATCTCTCCCACTGCCCTGGGTCAGAACAATGTAGGAAGACACAGCACATCCACTTCATTTAATCTGCAACCCTCCCCTCTCTGTCTCCTCATGCAGAAAAAGAGAAGACAGGGAGAAATTCCATCAGGCTGCGTCAAAATATCATTCACATACTCTCCTGCACCCCCCCTCACTCCCCTATCACCCATCCACTCCCTTCCATGCATCACAGCATCATCCATACACAACCCTTTTCCATTAACCCCTATCTTGTGTCTTCTCCCTTTCTTCCCCAACAGACATTCCCCTCTTTCCCAATGCCCCTCTTACCCCATCCATCCATTTCATCCTTGGCCACCCCCTCATGTTCACTCCTACCTCTGCCTTCCACACCACTTTTACTAATTTTTCTTCACTCATTCTTTCCCTATGTCCAAACCATCCCAATACTCTTTCATCAACCCTATCTCCCAGCTCCCTTTCCAACCCCACTCTCCTCCTCACCTCCTCATTTCTCACCCTATCCAGCCTAGTAACCCCTACCATATTTCTTGGGCATTTCATCTCAAGTACATTTAAACTCTTCCTCTTATGTTCGATGTTTCTGCCCCCATACAGTGCTGTCGGCACAATCACCCCTTCATACAATCTCCTCTTAGCATCCATTCCTAAATATCTATTTCTCATTACACTTTTTAATTCCCCAATCTACATCCTACCTCTACCTCCACCTCCACTCCTCCCTTTCCTGCCACATTCGCCCCCAAGAACCTAAAACTATCCACTTCCTGCATTGTCTCTCCCTTAATACTTCCAATTTACTGCCATATTCTCCCCTTGTGCATCTCATCACCTTACTTTTAACTACATTTATCTTCAACTTCCTTCTTTTGCACAGCTTCAAGCACAGAGAGAGTTGTCAGCAAACAACCTACCCAAGTTCATGGATGCCATCTGACCAGTGAACATGTCTTCGGAGAACATAATCTTGATGGCCTTCTGGGTGCGGGGATCTAGTTTGGAGGGTTTCACAGGACCCTCCTTGGTTTCTATTTTCACTTGTCCATCTACATCGTCATTGTACTCCACGTCCTCATCTGCAGGAGGGCAAATCGTGATAAGAATATTTCAGGATTAAACATGGAAGTTGGGTAGATAAATTCTCAGTGAGCACTTCAATCTGTATGATCTATTATAGTTACAATAGGAGTACATGGGAAAAATATAGGTAGAGGCAAAAATGAGGAGGAAAGGATATGAAAATTTGTGAAAGTAAATGAAAGGTATAAAAGTAGGGGGAAAGTATTTTTAAAGGTGTCAAAGAAAACTAAAAGGTTCTGGGTAAAGGTCAACAACATGAGAAAAGCACAAGATGAGATGGTGATAAAACAGGTGAAAGAAAGGGGCGATTATTATTTCATACATAAATAAAACAAATTTGTTTGTATAGAACTAGGCAATAATATCTAAAATCTAAATTCGTATTTTTTCCCGTACATGGTTACAATGTTGACTTACATTTGAACAAAACAGGGTAAGCTTACCCAAGCATTTATCATTATACAGTGTAATAAATACTATATTGTTGAAGAAGATGCAGAAACAATAAAATGTCCAGTATATCCTGAAAACACAAAGAAACTGATGACAACATCAACCAGGTTAGTTGCAGTGGTGAGCCATAGATGGCAGCACATATTGGGTTGGCAAGGTTTGGCATGATATTCAGAGGTCACTATGGGCTATTTGGTTCTGGCAACATAAGGAGAGTTTTTTTCAAAGCTGTAGAGTAGTCTGCTTTCTGCAATTATAGGTAATAAATTTTTGAGTGCATATATCTGCATTCTGCACCAAAAGGGTTAAAATATGAAGAAATGGCTACCTCTCTTTTAAGGAGAAAGTCACCCATGGTACACAGATAGATGGACAGGTCTTTAGTACCTTTATTTAGTAATCTTTTGTGACAAGAAAAGCAGTGGTATAAAGGAGGGTACCAAAAAGAAGGGATGGTGGAAATTTAAAATTGATCTGTATTTCTCTGTGTGGAAAACAGTCTCTGATCAAAAGAATCTAGCCCACAGGATTGAACAAGTAATTACAATATCTGTTACTTTCCTACTTACCATTGGTAACAGTGTGGGTCTTCTGTGATTTTTTAAGAATAATAACCTATTTAGTACCCCTACAAGATTAATCCACCTACTGTAACAGGTCTCTCTTGCAGAAGACCAGCAACCCCCAGGTAAGGTGTTAACCCCTTCATTACCGACCCGTCAACCTTACGTAAACAAATGCTTCAAACTGTCTAATGAATGGCTGGAGCCTTATGTTTGTAAACACAGACACTTGCCACCACGTGGGTAGAAATAACCCAGAAACCGAGGCCTTGAGAGCCCTCAATACACACAGCTTATAACTGTGACACGTGCGTGTCACGGGAAGCATGCTCAGTTCCTGGCGGGTGCACTCAGCCATGACACACAGGTGTCACAAAACACACATCCGGTACTCAAGGGGTTAATGAAATCACATACTACTCACCAATTTCAATGAGAGTGTATTTCCCTGGCTTTGCTTCAAAGTTGTCCCTTTTGTCCCAATCATTCTTGGTCTTGTCCTTAAATTTTTTCTTGAAGGCACCAATGGCTTTATCTACAGTGGGACCGTCTTGCACAGCATGTTGTCCAGGCTCTCCCTGTGAACACAGAAACCAGGTCACTGCTTCTGTAGTAAGAACATTTCCTTCTAGAACTCCACATATGCACATAACCATCCTTCCACATCAGCTACTTTCCCAAACCATACATACATACAACTATCTATTGGCAAAGACTAAATCATAAGTAAAGACTGATTTCTACACTTATTCCAACTACAATTACACTCATACCTCGATTTAACAGACCTCACTTTAACGAATTTTGGATGCAACCGACAAAATCTGTAGCTTCCGGATCGTCCGGACGCGGTCCGATGTTTCCGCAGTTGACCGCCAGATGACCTATGGAGCTGTTTGGTCCGTGTTTTTCGACCTTTTTGGCCCATATTTTTCCTTAACTCTACTATATTTAAATTCATCATAAAACCACACGATTCACAATTCATTGAATCAACTATAACATTATATTTTTGAAGCCAATATATAAACTCAATATCCCCACATTGATAAATCATCTCTTTCATCTGATAAATAGAAAGCACAGAGTAAATCTTTTTTAAAAAATATGTTAAAAATATTTAATAAAAATTTTCATTTTTTGGGGTGAAATTTTTGGACTTGGTACTCTTGGGGTGAAAATTTTGGGCCAGATCCCAGGTATTTACACTAACAGATTGGATAGTGTGCTTAAGTAAAAGTACCGTACTGTATTCATTCCTCATTTTTTCGTAACGTAATCGTTAAAATACAGTAGTATCGGAAACTTCCGACAATCGGGTATATCGGACCGGTGTTCCCCCCTTTTAGTCCGTTATATCGAGGCATGAGTGTATACGCTTTTATACGGTTTAGGAAAATACCTCTTGCAGTGAGAGGTTCACCAACACTGCTGACACATTAAGTATCTATGTACTTACAACTCGTCCCCATTTGGTGAAACAAACATAATTCTTGTCAGCCTTAGCCACCTGGATGATGTAGAACTTGTTGTTGTTATGACCAATGTTAGTTTGATTGAGCATACAGGCAAAGTCCTCATGCACTTCAACCTATTGAAAAACAGTTACATTTAGAAAATACACTTAAAATTGTACACAAACCATAAGGTTATTATTATTTTTTTTTATTGCATCTGAAGAGTTAGCTAAGTTTTGTTTTATTCAGCAAGACTTCAGTGGTATGAGGACAAATACAAAGTGACTAATTGAAAGGAACTGACCCTATGTTTAACATACGTAATATTTCCTTGGTCTATTGATTGGAACTATCAGTAATTTAAGGCAGTGTATATATATGTATGTATATATATAATATTATATATATATATATATATATATATTTTTTTTTTTTTTTTTTTTTTTTTTTACAAAAGGCCCCACTCTAGTGAGTAGCACCACACTATCCCTAGCAAAGAGGTTTATAAGCTCTTGAAATTGCCAATGATTGCTTCATACAAATCCTCTGCTCATTTATTCAGCACCTGAACTGATATGCTATCTGATGTCTGATTCATCAATCTACACCTATTACTTACTTTATTGTACAGTGCTGCCAACAATTGGTCAGGGCTAACGGTCTTTTTTGTTGTGCCCTCCTGCTTAACAGTTTCAATGGCCTTCCGCAGCTTGCTGTTCTCACTCAACTCCTTCTGAAGTTTTGCAGGAGGTTCTCTGATGAAGGAGTCACAATATCCATTTAGGGAGATATTATGCACATGCGATGATGATGACATGGTTTAACGTCACAAACTCCCCCCTATCAGAAGGCTAGGACAGTGCCCCTTACAGAAGACTTTGTAGCATGGAATTTAATGAACCCTGCCCTTGGTTCATCTTTGCCGATGGCAGGATTCGAACCCCCATCCCCTTGACCTTCCCCGCAAGTAATGATGACCTAACCCGCTCAGCCAGCGAGCACATGTACAAATAAATAAAACATTATCACAAGGAATCAACAACTACCAAGATATTTCTAGTTATCAGGGACAAATGATTTGTGTCTTCTAGTGGTGGTCCTGCAAGATGGACATCAGAAAGAATCAACTTCCTGCTACTCATCCTCAGAAATTGTTAACACCATCATCTCCAGATGTATTTCTCCCACCTTTTCATACAAGAACAACCAATAACCAGCAACAGTTTCCTTCCTCCTGCTATTGTAAGATAGTGCAATTGAAACTATCCCACATTAATACAATACAGACAAAAGTCCACAGTTTCTTCATAGAAAGACCCATGGGAAAGGCTGAGAACTGCTAACAGCCTGTGTGGGGAAGCAGATTTGCACTCGGTGAAACTCGAGGCAACAATTGCTACACTAAGGCCTCCGAGATTAGACAATGGTTGTGGCCAGATTTCTAGGGAACCCAAACGCTACAAATTGTGTATAATTACAAATACTTACTCTTCCTCTTCTTTTGGCTCCTCCTTCACAACTGGGGCAGGAGCCTTTGCTGCTCTTTTACGTCCTCGTGGCATCTGTAGGTAAATAAAGGCATATCTATATTTACAGTACCAACCCTTATTTATTACAATAACTCTTATTCCCTTAGCTCAGTTGAGAGACCAATGATGGTGACCTGAAGGTAGTGGTCACATGAAATGGATATCGGAGAGAAATGTCTCCTTGTTTCCTACCTTCAAAACCCTTCAAGACTGTAACCCCCATTTGGAGGTGCAACCCAAAGGGGCTGACACTTGATTGAATTATTTGGCAAAGAATCAATATACATGAAGTGCAGATAATGACAAGAACACATAGTTCGAAATAATAATTGCAAATTGCCGAGGATAACACAAAAAAACATGTACACTTATTTCCATTGTGGTCCTCAACACTGTCTCCAGATTAGGCTAAAGATCTCTCTTACGAACTTCAATTGCATTTCCTCTATATTTTCATGGGCAACAGGCAACTGCTCCCATTCAGGCGATACAGAAACAGCTGCACATAATATATACACTAAAAGCACTGAATCTGCCAACTTTGAAAGATGAAAGAGAAAGAGATGATACAACATGATTACAACAGTATTCACATCACCAATGGGGGCAGACTACATTAACAGAAGAGATCTCTTGTTTAATGATAGGAGGGCTTTAAGAGGTCACGAGAACAAATTGATGAAGGCGGCTGCATGTCTAAAAGATGTGAAGATATGCACTTTTCCATATAAATACATAAATACTTGGAATAGCTTAGGTCAGGGGTTCTCAAACTGTTTCTCATTAAGTACCCCCTGAGTTATAAGATCATCTTCCCGAACCCCCAACAACCTGACAATGAAGAGAATGGTAATTTATTGACTAACTCACACACACACACACACACACCATATTCAACTATTGGTAATCAACACTGTTAATTTAGAAACCAGTGTAGAACAGTGAGATTGAAGGCACACACACTGATAGCACGGAATTTCATAATCCACAACTACCACTATTTAAAATACGTTTTTCATCAGCCATCTAAGTACCCCTAGAAATCTTCTTGTGAACCCCTGGGGGTTCGCAAACCCCAGTTTGAGAATCCCTGGCTTAGGTGATATGGCTTAACCTGGACCAATACATGAACTCAAATCTAAATATGATGACTGGAAATCAAGGATATAGATTAAGCTGGAACTGTACATGAATCTGTGTTGAGGTATGATAAATCTGAGAGTAGAAAATGGGAATCAATGAGCATTGCTCCTTTCCTGGATACTACAATTAGGTAAATTAAGTAAATAAAAGAGGGAGGGAAGGGTGGTGAATGGAAGTGGAGTATGTGGGGATGAAATGGATGGGAGTAGATTTATGCCTTTGACTTTTGGCTACCTCGTTTGTAAGGGGGAAAAAGCCCTTAGGTTATGTAAATACCGTATTTTTCGGTGTATGACCCGCGGCTTTTTGCCTCAGAAAGGGGCCAAAATTCGGGGGTGCGGGTGATATAAAGGTACGGGTCATCTGTGGATTCTGGTTAGAAATTGCCCTCTTAAAGCAGTAAAAAAAAAAAATTGAACGATTAGTTTACCTGGGTACCCTCTCGGATCGGGGATTTGTGGGGGGACCGACCGGGTTCGTTGTATGAAAGTTGATTAATGTCATAATACAGCGCGCACGATCGAGACAAACGACAGAGAAGGTAGGATTTGTCAGTATCTTACCCGCTTTACATGCTCTTGTTATTAATAAATGCAGTATCACAAATAAAACAGGCCTAACTAAACAGCATGAACATACAATACAACAGTGACTGGTACCAACACCAACATCGTGTGTCGCGATCAAACAAAAACAAGCGGGCGGCCATTTTCGCAATTACAAATTGTACCTGATTCCTTAATGCTAAATTTGTGCATTACATGTGGGTCGTTCAAGCATGGAAGAATATTAAAGAATCAACTATTCAGAGCGGTTTCC
>NC_134796.1:743366-800866 GCF_046742065.1 Oratosquilla oratoria | reverse complement strand
TTTCAAACATCCACCACTCTGTGTGGATTTTTTCCAGATCGTTTCTATAACTATTCTTTTTGAGTTTCCTTTCATGTCCCCTTGTTTTTCTTTTATTACACTTTAATAAATCTTCATGATTCTGTAAATGGCCAATAGATCGCTTCTTTCTCTTCTTTGTTCCAGGGTTGGTAGTTCCAGTTTATACCCTCTTTGTTCGTGTGTCAATTTTGAAAGTGCTGGGGCCATCTTTGTCGTTAATCTTTGGAATTTTTTTCTATTTTCCTTATATATATATTTTGTTTTGTACTGGGTGTCTATAGTGTCGCAGCGTACTCCAATCTTGGCCTTATTAATGTGACTAGTATTTTTTTCTACCATCACTTCATCCAATTAAAAACCACCTTTATTGATCTTAGCAAATTGTAGGTTTCTCTGACTATTTCGTTTATATGCTTGTCTGGGGACATGTCTTTGCTGATAATAACTCCTTTTCGGAACTAACTTTACTTCCTTTGTACCGATTTTATATTCTGATATACATACATATATACATTATATATATATATATATATATATATATATATATATTTGTATTATATATATATACTTTTTTCCAAATTCCATTATACTACATTTCTTAATGTCGAGGTTCACTTCGCACTTTCGACTCCATTCCCAGGTCTCTCTGTAGCGATTCAGTCTTTTTCCGTAATTTCAATAGTTTTGCGTCGTCTGCAAAGAATTTCATGTAACATTCTACACCTTCATCTATGTAATTTATTATATATATATATATATATATATATATATATATATATAGCAAACATTATCGGTGTCAATACTGAACCCTGTGGGACTCCACTTAACATTTCTTCCCAGGTCGAGTTTCTATCTCTGAGCACCACTTTCGTTTTTCTCCCATGCAAGAAATCTTCCATCCATTCCAGTAATTTGCCTTGTACACCTGTTGTTTCGATTTTTCTTAATAGTTTTGTGTGTATGCGTGTGATTCACCATGGTATTAGATCACGTGTTAGACTCGTGATCGGCAGTTATTTCCTTCGCGAGAGCTCAAAGCTCATATATGACCGATCTCTGGGTAATGCTGTGACCTTACACGCGCACCAAACTCCCCGCCCACGAGGGTTGGAGTAACGACTCTCAGCGCAGCGATACAGAATTTTTTTCAGCCCTGGACGGGTTTCGAACCCGGACCGCCGTACTGGCGGCCGGAAACTAACCGCAGCGACATCGTGTGTGTGTGTGTGTGTGTGTGTGTGTGTGTGTGTGTGTGCGCGCGCGCGCGGTGACAGCATTACCCAGTGCACGGGCCACATGCAAGCTCTGAGCTCTCATGCAGGAGGGTATTGGGCGTCAATCAAAGGCCGCGGTAGTGGTGTTGAATCCTGTGCACTTTTCTCCCTTAAAACAACCTTACTAAACTGGCTGAAACCACCGTGAGATAGATAGAGGCTGCATCGTTCCCTATGGGTTAGACCGGTGGTCCAACAGTAACCCTCAAGGTCGGGGTTGGGTGAGGGAGTGAGAAAGTGTAGATGTGATATTATTAACCGAATGAAGCCACGGGTGTATCTTCCCTCAACAGGAAAACATATTGCAATAATAATTCATCCTGACAAAACTCCCTCGTATCGTCAGTCTGCTTAATTAAGGGGAGGAGCCTCCGGCGGTCATAGGGAGGAGGAATTTTGTTTTGTCTTCGGGGTTGCCCAAAAATGACAATTATAAACAAAGTAAATGAAGATTTTTGACCCCGAATTTTACCTTAATTTCCCTAAGGGCGCCGCCCTTAGGCATGTTTTGTACGTCAAAACTATGCAATTTCTAAGGCTGAACACTGTTATAATTATTAAGATATTGATTTGGAATTTATGCTACTATTACTTCTTGTGTAGATTAACAATTGTAAACAGCCATTTTTTTTATTATTTTTTTTTAGGGTCGTCTACTTTCATGTATTTTTTGTGTGTAATTTTTCACGTAAAAAAATGGTAAAAAATACAATAAAATCAATATCTAAAAAATTTGGCTCTTTATTTATCATCAGAGATATCCATAGTTATAGCACCATAAATTTCATGGAATTTGAACAGTAAATAAAAAAGTTGTGGCACTTTATAATAATAAAAAAAAAAGTTAGAATTTTTACACCGATTTTTTTTTCTCGAAACCAATTAATGCTATGCTGAATACTCTATTACGACTACTGCCTTACTTATACTTGTATAGAAAAGACTGAATCTCTCGTATTTTGGCTCTAGGGTTCAACAAAGGCACTTGGTCCCCCACCCCTACCCACCCGGGAAGAGTATTACTTCAGAGGGTATCGGAACTGCCCACATTGCCTAGTTTTTCTTAGAACCCTCCTGCAGAATAGTCTCTTTTATCTATTGTTGCTCTCATCTTCTTCCTCTTCTCACTGGGTCCTCTTTCTGAGGATAATAGCCTTCTTTTCTCCATCTTGCTTAGGCTTCTGTCAAGTGCCTGTGACCCGAGCTTGAGTTCTTTCAATATAGAGCCTTCCTGGTAGCCAAAGCTATGGCTTAGAATTGCACTTCTTGCAATAAAATGCAGCTTTGACAGTCCCAACAGCTTCCCTTTGCTGGCTCTAGCCCAGATTTTTGAATGGAAGCTTTCATTAGCATTTTGAGTATAACCCTGAAGCAACTTCTGCAAATCTTCGTCTCGAACAAGAGAACGATACACTGCTTTCACTTTCTTGATTGCATCATCATCAAGTTTTATGATTAGGTGACTTTTTTGGGAGCAATTGTTGTTGCATCCTTCCCCATCACTACTTCCTTTTTGTAGCTGCAAAATGTATAGTTTCATCCTCCCTCTCTCTCTCTCTCCTCCTCCTCTTCTTCTTCTTTTTCATCACTTTTATTGGCCAGTGTTTCTTTACGTATTAGTGCTTTTCCTGTCCTCTTGAAAGGTGTAGAAGTTGATGGAACAGAACCTGATGTTTCGGGTGACAAAATCAGCTGATGTGGTGGGCGTGTCTACACGCACTTGTAACAATCTCTCTCGGTTTTTTTTTTTTTTTTTTTTCCTTATACAACGCATACGTTTCATATGCTTTTTCACTTTATTAAGACCCATAACTATAATGGTAACACAATAAAATGGAAATAAAACGTAAATTACACACGTCAACTCGACGATAAATGTAAACAAACGTAGACAGCACAATATCAAAGCTTTTGTAAACAACTTTTTCTAATCAAATATGTACTTATGTTAGCCGTGAAATGCTGCTTTAGATAGGAAAAAGATCGTACTGCAAAGCACTAGTCAGTGAGGGTATGAAAAAAGACAATAAAAGCAATACAATGGCAAACATGTTGACAAACGTGGTTATTGCCATATTTGATGCAGCCTGCCATCCCCTACCTCCCGCCACCAAAGTGCATTTTGATGGTATTTGCCATTTACGTTTTCACTTCAAATCATACGTCTGGCAGACCTTGATAACTGAACAAGCATTTATGATGCTTACTAATTTCGTACCCACGAACGAAAATAGCCATTTTTAGCAAGAGCCTCCCCTTAAAGTTACAAGTTGCTTGGTTTTTCAGTGTGCGTGTGAACTGCTAAAGTCCACAATGAGAGAGAGTGGGTAGGAAAAGTGGATAACGTAAGTTTGACAGGTGGATACAGTGTGGGTGGATGGATGGGGTGAGGGAAACTCGGATGCATGTAGAAGAGCGAGAGATGGATTATGAATGGATGACGTGGTTCGAAGTGACGTTCTTCTCATCCGCCTCATAATATTGACTATTTTGAATGGATGGGAGAGGGACCTACTGTGCTGTGCTTCACTGCATTGCCAATAACCCGAAAAGTGGGCTGATAGCCCGCAACCTTTATGTGTACGTATTTACATATATAAACATAAATAATAGAACGAACAAACAAATACAAACACGCACGCACATACACACGTAATTACAAACATACGCTTACGCCCTGTTCATTGACACTCATAGGTCACCTGTTGGGTACTACACTCGATCTTTGGTGAAATGTGCCTCACAAGCCGCCCACTTAGATTTGTTATCACGTTCAAGGCTACCTCACGTAACAGCTGCATCTCCACCCGCCAACAATGACGTCAAACACTGTGCATTTCAGAATAACACTTTCGAGTAGAAACCACCGCGCGACATTCTTCCGTCATGCATACACTTGACTGAAAATTCATGGTGGCGACACGAACCCTGATCCCAGTCTCGATTCTGCACGAGAAAGATTTATGCAGGTAATATTTTAGGGAATTGAGACACCCTTGCAGACAGAGTCACTTAGTATATTTCTATGATCGGAGAGTAATCCCCCATGAACAAACAAAACTGGCAACTTTTAATTTTCAACTAAAGCACCCACTTGGTACCCTCTCTTGACTTCTCCTTTACTTGCTGCCGACTCCATCTCTTCAGCGCTATCACTTGTTCCCAACCATACAGGTGTCGGATAACGACGATGAAATAAAATACTGTGTCAATAAAAAAAAGAGAGAAATCAGAGGGTGCAATTCCGACCAGTAATCCAAGTTTGGTTGAACATCTATAGGCCTTGTTGCCGCACGTCACGCAATACTACGAAGCCATGAATGCTTGCAAGGCCGTCAACCGTCATGCAGTACATACAAACCAGATAAACAATGAAAACTTACTTTTCTCTAAGCAATGACTAACCTTTTATCAAGGGTGGGTTCGAAAGGAAGCCTGATGTCACTTCGTTACAGGTGTTAAACTGCCAGTGCACTATTGCGCGAAGATTTTCTTCCTGGTTTACAGCACCGACACTGGTATGTTTACTTTCTTCTTCCTGGAGTCGATGTGGTTCAAGTTTGCACTGTATTTATATGCACACGCCAGTGTAGTTGCCACTAACTTCCCGACAATTTAACTTGTTGGTCAGATTGGTTAACGAAAAAAGAAACGTCATGATATCACGAGTTAAGTTGGTATAAAGTGTTTTATTGTGTTTACAGTATTCGCACATAATGATTTTCTGACGGTAGAATTGTGTACATTTTAGGTACTTCAAGGGTAGTGCGTGTAAATTTCTCATTTTCAGAGAAGGATGTAATATTTCGTTACAGTTGTCCGATTAATTGATATTCATATTTAAATTTCACATCTAAAATTTGTAAGAAATATACACAATATCTTGTGTGTCGTATTTAAAAACCACGGCTACATTTCAAACTGGCACCTCAACTATGACGTCACAATGTTTTGGTTGTGGGTGAGAGCTCGAAAGGTCTTGTGAAAACTTGTTCGTCCGTAGTAATGTTATGTCCACAAAGGGAATGGTATGGTTGGGCAGAACGGTAGAAACAGTGAAAGCCTTTAGGGCAGGTGTTCCTAAACCAGTGCCTCAGTACCCCCAGGGAGCGTCAAAATCAGTTCTTGGCAGTATCGAAAAAGGCATCCTCAAAAATGTGTAACGTAATGTAATGTGAAAAGCAATCTGATATTGAATTGTTTTGTATATTAAGTTGTATTTCATCCATTTATTTACTCGGAATAAAAAAAAATAAATGCAATTCAGTTGTTTGTTTATAGCTGTCCTGTTTGCTCTTTTGTACTGGAAAAGCTAAATGTTGGGAGTAGCAATCTGATATTGGAGAGGGAGTTTCAGGTTGACTTTGGGGTATCGAGTCTGAGAAAAAAAAAAATCATTGCTTTAAACTATGGAGGGACGTGCACATTTACCTGGTTGTAATTGTTGTTTTGAAGAGTGTGCGTTCCTAGAAGAATGTTGATAATAACTCCCTTGTTTCTGCCACCTATCAATCTCCCTAAATACATCAAAGATTCCATCTCAGGGGCGCTTTTAACCCCCAATGTAAGAAATACTGGTATTTAGCGACGACATTCGAATGTAGTTTGGGATGAATATATTGTGTATTCTACTGGAACTATGCACAACGTACACACGAAGTAGGTTATTTTTTTAGTGGCACTGTGTATTTTGGAATATAGACCGGCAGCCCAGGGCATTTTGGTCAAACGAACAAGGTACCAATATCCGAATTTAGGATCATACACTATGTGATAAAGCATAAGAAGATATCGATAGCTGCTAGTGAATCCCTGCTGCTTCTAATCCCTGGAACCGTAATTAAAGGGTCAAAAATGCGCTGGATCAAAATATATTTTTTCCCCTAAATTGGCAAACCACACAGACTGTTGAATACCCCATGCCAGACAGTTTGCCCTGTGCAGGGGATTCCCAGACCCCCAGAAATTGGTAAAAAAAAAAAAAAAAAATTAAGGGCTATATCAGGCGCGGATCCAGGAATGTTATTTGGGGGGGGGGGACCAATACTTGAAACACGCCGATATTTTAACCCCAAGAATAATGCTGTTGGCTTGGAGATTGGTCCAGAAACCTAAGTCTGTTTTGCTCGTAATTGTATGTAAAGTCATATATAATTCACAAATATAATTCAAATTATAAATTCGCACTAAAAAGTGTTTATCCAAGGAGAATCAAACGTGAGATGAGTGTACTATACTCGGGGCGTTGTGGGGGAGAGGGGGGGCTCGGGCCCCCTGTCACCCCCCCTTGTATCCACGGCTGGGCTACATTAAACATTGAAGATACCACATAAAACCAAATTTACATGAACAGTCACACTTTGATAAATATCTAATATGCAACGCCAGACAATTTCTGCTGCAATGGCTTTGCCAACTCCCAAAACAAGACCCTTTTTCTAGCAATGGTATAGATTGAACTAGATTATACCTGCAAAGTACCCCCCATAAATAACATAAAATGAACACGAATGTCACACACAATTCAGTTGACCTTTGCCAAACTCATGGTCTACTGCGTAGGGGTCACCAGATCCCTAGAAAAGGGTCAATAGACCCCTAGAGAAGGGTCACCAGTTCCTTAAAAAAATTGTCACAGTTACTTCTCTGTCCCACAGTCTGAATCATCACTCCAACCACTTTCGGTATCTGAATCACCCCCCTCCTCGTTAAACTCAACAGCTACTTGCCCATTTTCAAGCTCGCCCGCACTGCCTTACGCTCAACCTCTTGGGGGAAAAAATATTGCATTGCAGGGCCTGTGCATCAATCTGGGATGTAACATCCACGTTTGTCCTTCCAACCATAGTTCAGAGTACTCTCTGGGGAAATGCTGACTCCTCAAGTCCCAGCGATGGTTTGGAGCCTTTGAACTATGAATGGAAGGACAAAAATGGTCGCTGCAAGGCATTAACCCTTTTCTAATTGTGTGACTATCCCTTCTTTTAAAGAGCACATAACATGATTGTGTAATTAGTCTACACCAGGAGGCACATAGCTACCGTGCGGCGACGGCAGGGTTATTCACGTAGCAGCCTGGAAGGTCAGCCGCGCGACCAGAGGATCTGCACCCGCCCCAGAGCGTGCCGAAAAAAAAAAACGCCCAACCCCCCCCCACCCGCCGCGTCAGCCGGTATAAAAAAAAAAAAAAAAAAAAAAACGGCGAACACGGCTTTTCGGGAGTTTGAGAGTGATAAAACCTAGTGCCAAGGACTGATGCTTCTTCCCTTTCACCTGAGGTAACTTCGACGGGAAGGTCGACTTGGAGCACAAGGACACTACGCGGCAGAGAGGGAGCAGCCGAAAGAGGACGACGACCGAATAGGCAACGATTCTCGACGCGCACAAGGACCAAGCCGAGAGCATCTTCACTTATTGTAATTTGTTGTTGCTGTGGATTAATTTTTAAGATAAATTAATTGTAATTCATAGGATTAGAGGGAAGTGACCCACACAAGCATTGTATAAGTACCTTGCATATATCTTTTATATGCAAGGCCTCTCGGAGCTTCAACAGAGGATTGCTACGCACGACGGAGGAAAAAGCTGAGGGCTTCCTCCGCCATTTCGCTGGCGCAAGCTTGTCGAACAACCTCCAATCTTGCACTCAAAAGATAAGACATCCACACAAATACAAAAAAAAAAAAAAACATACTACGCGGTAAACTAGAAACCAGTCCCCCCCCAAAAAAAAAAAAAAAAAAAAAAAAATCTAGGGGTCAGTGAGTACACGAGCTGTCGCCGGGCCAGACCCAAAACTCCCTGTCTATAAGTCCTGTGCTGCTGCGGGGCCAGACCTATCTTCTTCCAGGCATCGTCTGGCGCCTACTGTGGATCCCTCCGGAGTTCCCGACGAGGATCTGCGCGACGACGCCCCAGGGGTGAGAGGCCGTGGCGGCTGCTGTCCATCAGCCGCACGCCCAGTACTACTACGTAACTGCCGCATGTCGCCCACCACACACACTGGCCAGAAGATTCGCCGAAGGACCCCCGGCTCACCGCCACTCCGGTGCCAGCAAACTCGCCGTCGGCGGTAGGAACCCCGTGGAACCCCTCGCCCACATGGGACTGGCTGCAGGTACCTCCGTCCGTCTTGCCTTGCTCGCGGGTTTTAACGGGATGGCCTTTCCCCTAGCCAGTCGCACATAGAAACTTATGTAAATAGCACTCCCATTGTAATAGATATACTTAGTATTTGTCGTGTACGGCTGTCTTCCCCTCTACCCTACACTTAACAGCTGCGACCAAAGTCATCACCTTTGCCCTGTGCACTTGGACTGATAGGACATGTAACAGTCACTGCTGGGAATTAGAGAAAAATGCAGGATTCAAACACACAACAAAGTGTCACAGAAAAAAAATGTGCTTCATTCAGCTTCACCCAATTCCCTGATCTATTCTATTGTATGTTTTTATGGTCACTCAATCAATTAATACATTGCCCCTGCTCCCTCTTGCCATTGATATTTTCCTTTATCCCTGCAGAGCTAAGTCTCATAATCCAAAACTCACCAATTGCCACTTGTGTGGACGTTTGAGCCTACGGCATAAACTCACCTCCAGAATTGACCCAGGACATAAAACACCACAAATTCCCGAACTGGGTTTACGTCCTGGGCCAAAACATCCACACAAGTGATGGTTGGTGAGTGCTGGATTAAGAGACCTAGATGTATTTTCCACTTGTTTCAGGAAAGACATCAGGTCCACACACGTTAGGTTTATCTAAGCCCACCTGCTATTTTTCTTACATTTTGTGATTATATCATACGAAAAAATATTCTGTTCAAACTATAATAAAACCTAGGATGTACCAGCTTATTGACTCAACCTCACAGACTATTAATAAACTCGTTGAAGACGGAGACGGGAGAGGAAATTGCACTAGTGGTGATGAATGAGATATTTCTGGAATGGAGTCCAGTGGACGGAGTCTTGATGGACAGTTGCACCGCGTTTCGGTCGGGAGCACTGAAAGAAATGCTGAACAAATGGAGCAAGAGACGTTTCTTTAATGCTGCTTATCGGCCGATCGGAAATGGAATAGTAGAACGACGCCATCGTGCTATTAAGTCCATCGCCGAAAGGGCACTAATACCGCCCATGGAGGCAGTCTTCTGATATATGTCCCCTGGGTCAGGCCAAGACGAAGACTCGGTTCCACAGAGAGCCTTATTTAAACATGACTGGCGACATCCCAGGGTAGCGCCGGTGCTACCGGCCAATGCTGAAGAAGGCGCTGCCTCAGTACAGGTGGACGAGAAGGTATGGGTGAAGCCGAAGGATATAATAAGTGCACGTCACAGTGGACGAGGGGTATCGTAACGAAGGTAGATTCGCGGAACAACATCTCTGTCGAGGGAGTGCCACGACATGTCCTGGATCCTCGTCGTGTGGTGGATGGCGGAGAAAACGATGAAGAGAATTACGACGCGGTAGTGGATGAGGGAGCAGCGCCTCGACGACCTCAGCGTAATAGACGTCCTCCGGAATGGCTGCATGAGTACGAAGTAGGAAGTGGAGGAGACGAAGAACAGGTTGATCTCGAGATCATGGGGTGGGTGGTATGAATGTAGTGAATGTGGTGCGGGCATGGGTGTGCAGTTGGCACTCCAGCACGGGGTCAAGTGTCACCGTGTAGAAGGGGGCCAATGGGCGTTGGCTGATGCGTATGGGTAGTGTGTATGTGGAACGAGGGGAAGAGAGTAAGAAAAGTGCAGTGGAAGAAGAACATAGAGAATAATTAGCTAATGTAGGACTGATAGGCGATACTAGTGAAAGATAAACTAGCTAGAAGTCTTCGTCATTATTATTATTAAGAAGATGAAGAAGCAGGAAATGATGCGGATAAAGTGATACGTTGCGCCGCGACCACATCCCAAATTATATTCCTTCTCTTATAATCCAAAAAGGTTTCATACTTCTCCAACTATTTACTGTTGATGCGGAGATTAGTCAAGGGGAACTGTTTCAGAGTTTATAACAAATCACGCGTTACATTTTAACACTATTGATGATAAAGAGACAGAATGTCAATTAGTGTTTTATTAGATTATGTAAATAACATAAACATTACTGTAAATGTACGACATTGGGGCGAAAAGTCAGTTGTTGTTTTTTCTATAACATTCCGAACATATCAGAGTTGCAATACACAAATCCGTTGACCTTGACAGTACTGTCATCATCTTTACACCTGCACAAGTACGAAATTATAAGATAAAATCCGAATACGAATGAAATATATATACATATCATGTCCGTAGGGACGGAAATATAAAGTGACTGATCACAATGAGTGCTATTTTGAAACCCCGCAAACAACAATGTTTGTTTACATAAAAAAACTATTCGGTTAGTTACAAACATGGCGGAGGCAGTAAGAGTCAAAACCCGAACTCCTAAGGTAAATGAATTCTGTTGAATCTACAAATATGTAATTCAGCTTCTAGAAAACTATATGGGTTACTTTTAAGTTCCCCACTTTTTTGTAACTGTATGAGTATGGGTACCATGCCCCAGGTATATATTACCAGCGTCTTTCATGTGTGACTACGCATTTGTTACTTTATGTGAATCAGCTGATTCCTGCCTCCTTGATGGCGTTTGGTGCTAAATCCTTTCATTCACTTTACATTGATCTTCATTGTATGATTGCCATAATTTCATGTTATTAGTTTCAAGTGGAAATGTATACTTTGGATTGAATAGAGGCATATCGATGTATGAATTATTTTGGTATTTGGGCTGAATACGAATAAATATAGCAAAACCTGCTCTTTTGAAGTTTGTGCTCGGTGGGAAGGAACAATAACTTTACCTAGATAACTCACCTGACCAAATAACAAACAAAAAACTGTACGCATAGTCACATAGCTTAATTATTACTCATCTCATAATTGTTGAGCATAAGGCAAATTATGATAAACTTTAAAGGGCAAATTGGATACTGAATTCTGTTAGCATAACTCCAACCGTAATGTAGATTACAGTTAGTTGAATGCATACTCTGATGACCCCATCCTGATGAAAAAAGAACTGGTTGAACAGAAAGTGTGAGATAGCAAACAAAAAGGAAGGAGATAAGGCATGTAATTATTTCACTCTGTTGAATAGGTTATTTGCCCCTGCTTTTGCCTAAGTCTGGTGTATTTCTTATATTGAATTTAATTTTCCACAGTGGTCTAGTATATCAATTATTTGAGCATTTGTATGAGGCTGCCTCTCTTAGAGGCTAGCTTTCTGTAGTTGGTGTTCAGGTGATGGCTGCTGATCCACTGATAAATGAAATTTTGCTCTCTCTCTGAGTAAGTTAGAGAGGTTGTAAATTGAAGAGTGGAAAGACAGATGGGATCTGTAACATAAGTGCAGAATTGCCTAAAGTCAGAGGTGAATTGTTTATGGTGCTGTTTGCTGTTTAGTAATCTGGCACCATTACCTTTGACTGGAAAAAGGATGTCCTCATTACTATCTAAAAAGGGGAAGGGGACCAGCAGGACTGCAACAGTTACTGCAATATTGGGAGCTTGGCCATCTGTTTCTGGTGGGGGTTTACTCCCATTAACTAAAAATTTAGAGGCCTAATTATTAAATTGAGCATATAGCTTTCTTTAAACTTATATAGGTCACCAATTAAATGAAGCGGCCTTGCTGTGTATGTGAGTGTCTTGCTGCATTGCTTCTGACCCAAGGCAGTGGGCAAGATGCATGGATGACCTGTCATCCAGAAGACCAGAAGAAAGGGAGGGAGGGAGGGGTGGTGAATGGGAGTGGAGTATGTGGGAATGGATTTATGCCTTTGACAGTGGCTACCTCCCTTGTAAGGAGGGAAAAAAGCCCTTGGTATATATATGTATGTATAATTTTGTTTATGATTGTTGTTATTCACTTATTTTGAAATCTTTCAATTGTATTTTTAGGATAAGCAGTTTGTGAAAGACACTTGCTAGTGGTTAACAGATTTACTGGGAATTTTGCTGTGGGTAGCCAGCTTACATGACCACCTTTTCCTTCTCAACCATATCCTGCGCTGCCCAGCAGGAGCTGGGCTTGGGCAGCTTCTTTTATACAGGTAAGAATTTTGACATAGATTTGTTCTTGTATGGACGTGCTCTGTTTTGCTGTAGTGTCTCTGACCTGAGGGAAAGGGATGACTTCATCCAGGAGAAGCTAATACAAGAAGGATAGTGAATGGGTTTTTGGATGGGTCAAAGATGAGTGTACACTTGGACCCAGCCACCTCATAGTAAGGGGTAAAGGGCTTATGAACATATGCATACATGTATATGAACACTCCATTGGTATGCATTGTAGTTTCATTGCTCAAGAGAGGTGTGATGGGTATAGGTGTGTTGGTTTTGAAGTGATTGGGCTGTTGACTTTATCTTTCTAAGTTTTCATGTCTAATCTGGGGTTATCATCTCTTTTAATTTTCAATAACACCTTTTTTGTTTGCACAAAATCATTCTCTTTAATTCTTTTATGAAGGTACCCTGGCCAAATCTTCATCCAAACCAGAGTATGTTTGGATCATCCTACTTAGATCATGCAGTGACAGTTTTAGCAACAATCCTCCCGCTTGCCTGTGGAAGAGAGGATTTTTTGCATCATCTTAGAACATCCTTCAATGTAGATAAAGACGGAGGAAGTGATGGGCAAGATAATGTGTGGGTAGTTGTTGACAGCTCGGGTGAAGAGGATAAAGATCCATGACAACTGTGGCTGAACTTTCAGGAGTCTGATATTGTGCAGGTGGGGAAGTTTTGAATTTTAGACTTTGGTTGCTATTCACTTTGTACAAAGATAACCTATTTTGGGTCATTGTTGATGATGCCAGTGTATCCTCTGTATTTGTAGTAAGAATGATAGTTTTGAAGAACATTTCATGTTATTAACTAAAAGAAATCTTGATGAACAGTTATTTTTCTGTTGATTAACTCCTGAGGCAGAAATGACAAACCTTTTCCCAGACTTGTGGTCAGACTCCCAGGTTCTAACCCCTGCTCCTGTTCCAGTTAAAATTAGGAAATAATTGGAATGGGACCTGCCAGTAGGTTCTGCTGTGTAACTGCCACATGGAGCAGCCATATTGGTTCTCTGCTGAGTCCTGGTTGCCAATCAATCAATCTGTTGTTCATGAGATTCAGCTTAAGGTGCAGCCACCAACAAAAGCAGTGTTGCCTCGTCAGACTGGGCCTAGACAGAGCAAGCCTTTCTTTCCTTGAAAGGTGGCAATGGGGTGATCTTAATTGTTTAATTACACGTACCGGCAAATCTGCTCAATTACTGCTTCGTAAATTTATATATACCTTAGCTCGCTTCTTCATAAACTTCTGCCTGGCCAGGTCTTGTATTTTTCTTGAAATTCATTATAATGTCCCAAATTCACACTATCTCTTTCTGCTTCCAATCCTCGCTCATTCATAACTAACTCGTTTCTAGTTTTCAGTGTTGCCAGTTTGCTTATTCGTCGATTCTTAACCGATTTGCTTTGCGTCTTGAAACGTTTTGACTCCAATATTTATTTTCATTTCATTACCCTTTTTCCTCCATAATACATATCACAAATATGCATATATTTATTTATAATCTTAACATTAATGTCTGTAAGCCTTTGCTTATCAACATTATGCCACCTTTTAAGGCAAGAGTGGCATGATCTCTCCAAGCCCGATCTAGCAAGGTGACACTGGTTTTGTTGGTGGCTTTACATGACTGTATTGATGTAGCTATAATGAACATAAAAAGAGCAATGATCATAATGAACATGAAAATAGCAATGATCAAGAGGTCTTGATTTTTGTGTCTCAAATTTAGCTTTAGATTTGTTTCTCTTGATTGCACTGTTCTCCACTATTTCACAGATTGATGCACCTGTACACTAAAGCGTCTCATGGTGTTCATCAGGTACCTTGCTTGTTTCTTTCTTTGACCTCTTGGTTCTACTTTGTCCTAAACTAAATCATCTCTGTCAATTTTGTCCACCCATTTCAAGTTAACTCTCTCTGGTTCAGTTTTCCTGGTCTGAAAGGAAAGAGTTAAAAGACTTTTAATATAATCAGTACTGTAATACAGGTAATAAAAGATTATTAATTTTATTTCATTATAATTATGCTAGTTTTCTGTACTTGTATTTTTATAAAATTACTCAATTTTTGCAGATATTAAACCA
The DNA here is from genome assembly GCF_046742065.1 of Oratosquilla oratoria. NCBI lineage: Eukaryota > Metazoa > Arthropoda > Malacostraca > Stomatopoda > Squillidae > Oratosquilla > Oratosquilla oratoria. The sequence continues at coordinate 786,361 of NC_134796.1, read as the reverse complement.
AGTACCCTTTGGTCCCCTGTTCTGTCATATACTGATGATGAATACAAGTGATACCAGTGCAAGTTACAATGTCACTAGAACCACCAACCAAGGCTTGATGAAGCTCTTTGCCTTTAACTCATGTCAGGGCTCGGTTCTATCCCCCACATTATTTAATCTATACATGCATGACTTACCCACGCCAGACACCTCAGAAATACAAATCTCTTCCTACGCAGACGACATAACAATCACATGCACACATCGTAACACAGACAAAGCTGCAGAAATAATCCAGGCTTACCTTGACACACTCAACACATGGTTCATCACAAACAGACTCAAAATAGCTCCAACCAAATCTACAGCAACACTTCTCACCAACTGGACAAAAGAACACAAATACATACCTCATCTCTACATCAACAACACTCTAATACCACACACAAACACACCGAAAATTCTTGGTGTAACATACGATACATCCATGTCTTTCAAACAACACCTCACAAACATAAAAAACAAATGCACACCTAGACTTAACGCACTTAAGTCAATCACTGGAACAACATTTGGACAAAACAAAGAAACTAATATAACAATATACAAACAATGCATACGCTCAGTGATGAATTATGCGAGTCCTGCATGGGCTCCTAATCTCAGTGAGACACACCACAACACCCTTCAAATCATACAAAACAAAGCCCTAAAAACAATTACAGGCTGCACAAATACATCACCTACAGACCATTTACACCATGAAACAAAAGTCCTCAAAGTCAAGGACCACCTCGACATGAGAGGCACACAAACACTTGCTGCAGCCACCACAAACACATCACACCCGCTACACTACATAGCAGAACACCCACACACACCAAGAAACATTAAAACTACACCCAAAGACCTTTATTACACACAGATACTCTCTTCTCTTCCTCCACAACCACCAAATACCAGCCTCCGGAAACATATTCATAATCATATCACTCACCGCTCCATTAACACACTGAAAGACAACACACTGCTGCATGCCAGACCCCCTGATATCCACCCTTCTGAATCTTCTCTCCCACGTAGGGACAGAGTCCACTTGGCCAGACTGCGATGCGGTCACCACCCAGCACTTCTAAGCTACCAGAAGAGGCTGGACGACCGTGTTGTGAACAGCTGCCCAGGATGTAACACTTCACCCCATACCATACAACACATAATGGAAGACTGCATTATACACAATCATGCACGCAAACAACACAACATACACTCTATAAAGGATTTGTGGGAAAACCCAGTTTCGGCTGTGGCCTTCCTTGGGGAGACGGGACTGCTCGGACAGACAGTCTAGGGAACGACAACAACAACAACAACAACTCATGTCTCATTGCCATATTCAGGAAAGGATTCAGTACTTTTGCCATGATAAGTGTTCTTGGAAGGGCTAAAAATTAATTTTACCAGTATAGTATTAGAACTTGAAACATAGAGGAAACAAAAAATGCTTTGAGTTTCTGTCTGTCTGTCTGTCTAAATTGTCTGTCTATCCATCTGTCTATCTAATGAAATATCTATTTGGCTGTCAATATACTAAAAGGCCTTTTCCCCCCTAATAAGGAAGGTAATCAGCCAAAGTATGCAGCCACCCTTCACCCATCCCACACCTGTTTGTTTTCCCTCTCATCTTAGCTCCTCTTGGATGAAGGGTCATCCCTGTCTCCTGACCACTGTCTGGGTCAGAAACAATGCAGCAAGACAAGTCATGAATTTCATCAACTGGAAACCCAGAGGTCCAGTGTGTCTTTGGGGCCATCTGTAGATTCTGTGGGAAGAAACTTTGGACTATTGCAGTGGTTCCCAACCTTTTCTGGCTTGAGGCAGGCACCCTTGCCATGCCTTTCAGAAGTCCATGGAACCCTTATTAGAAAATCTTAATTCTAGTTTGTCAGTATTTTGTTGATTCAACATCAGTTTAAAAAAATGTTGTCCCTGGATAATATGAAAATACTCATCTTTACACTGATACTGCTTTAATGAACAAAAATGGATGACAGAGTCTGTAATACAAAAATTATATTTCCCCTGAATTTTGGTGGCACTCTTTGGTGCCGCGGCACAGAGGTTGGGAACCACTGGACTATATGTGTTTTATCAGTGTGAAACTGTTTATATATCACCAACAATTAGTAGTAAGAGGAAGGGAGTAGTCAACAGTTGGCAACTCTGCTAGTGTGAAAAGGTGGAAGGAGTACAGTTGAAGTTGATATAGGGTGTGAGCCTGGTACAGAGACTGAGTGCCAGCCCTTCATGGTTGCACCTCCAGCAGAAGGTGAGGGGGGTTGGTGGATTTTGAAAATGTGCAACAGGGAAATGATTCTTTCTGACATCCATCTTGTAGGACCAGCACTATCAGGTACTTATCATTTGCCCCACCATACCTGTACCTAAGCAAAATCAAGCATAGATTACTAGAAAAAACTAAAGTTTACCATAGGCACTCATGCAGAAAGGAAGTAGAATTTACAATTTATTAAAAGTTTTATGAAAAGCACTTCATAATATATAAGTAGGAAATATAAGTAAAATGAATTTTTGAAATAGATATTCCATGATACCGTATTTTCCGGCATATAGTGCGCGACTTTTTTCCGTTGGAAGGGCCTAAAAATGGGGGGGTGCGCGTTATCCAGTGGTGCGCATTATCTACGGCCTACAATAAAAATTCTTCGGCTGTGTGTGTAATTTTTTTCACAACAATGTGACGATGTTGGCCGTCACAAAGTCGGTGACGGCACACTTCTCCGTGACGTTCCGTGAGAACAAGAAGAACAGCCATGGTGACATGAAAGAATACGCCAGCATGGTATAGGTAGGTATCTATCAAATCTTATTTTTCATGTTTAAATAGGCCTAAACACCATGAAACATGATCAATATTCATGATATTTGCCCATGTTCACAGCATCCTAGTTTGAATTTTTATGTTGAGTTTGTTGCTTCACTTTAGGTATGGTACAAATTCCGTTGCGGCCGTTCATAAACTCGTGTCAAACATCTGACTACAACACCCTCTTTCAGGAGTTATATCAACTAACGTCACCTGGATGAGAGACTGTCCTATTTCACCACTGTCATTTTAGGTTCAAAGCTAAAACGAAACAGTCTGTAGTTTGTTTCAATATTGAATAAAAAATGGTAAAGACAAATTATTTCCTCAAGATATAAAATTAACCTTTTCTGTAAAAATCCCAAAATTTTTATATTTTACTTTCAATAAACTTTTTTGAGATCATATTTCCTACAAACTATTTAAGCTACAAAGTAATAAGGGACCAACGCACAACTTGAGTCATATACAGGTATATGTAGTTCCGACTTTTTCTTAGTTGTGTCCTGATTGATGCCCAAACTGACACTTAATTTAGTGACAAATCAACAGATTTCCCAGCGGTGGCTCTAGCCAATGAAAAATACTTCTCCACGTAACCTCGTTCACATGATACTAAGTAATTAATCGCCGTTATTTCATTGGTTTATTTTTACTAACAATTATCGTAGTCTATGCAAATATTTGGGATACGTAAAAATGGTACCAACATCATGAACATTGTAAGATGAATTATTCCCTCAGGATAGTAAATTACAATTTTTTGTGTAAAAATCCGATATTTTTCATGTATATTTTCTATTCAATAAACTTTTCATGGCTCAAATTTCCCACAATACAATGGACCAACGCAAGCAGGAGTTGCATACATGCAGTTCACGAGCTTTAGCCACTAGTGACTTTTCCTGGCATGCGCGTTATACATTGGTGTGCGCTATCTGTGTACTGAGATAACGAAATGCATGGGTGCGCATTATAACCCGATGCGCATTTTAAGCCGGAAAATACGGTAATTGAAAATAATTGGGAAATTAGTGGTTAATATTAGAGGAGGAAATGTTTGCCAAGTTACTATAGACAGAGTGTAGTATCCTGGTAGTTGGCAGTGGTAACTGTAAATTTGCTATCATTGAAGAGAATCTTTCCTTTTTTATGATTGCTCAGGTAAGGTATCGAGGAGTGGTGAAAAGGCTGAGTCGTCTCATTCGCCACATAGTTCATCATGTCACTGACCATTGGCAGAATTTCATAACATATCATTCCAACATTACGAATGGAGAAGTGGATCAAGACTTCTTAGTCCGTTTACAGGTAATCTAATTTTGTTACAGCTTCCAAATTTTAAAAATTTCCAGTGATGTAGATCATAAAGATTGCTGTACTTTAATAATCATTATGACATGTGGTATTTGTATTTCATTACTTATAACTAGTGCCAACTGAATACATTTTTCTATGGCTGACATACAGGCATTGGTACAGGCCCTAATAGAGATCGTGGTGCTGTCCAAGGGTAGTTATTACTCCTGTGCAGATCTCTGACTTTTATGAAATTTGAGTCACCTGGATACAAGATATTGAAGGTTAAGTGTAAATTTGATAAGAGGAAATGGGACTATAGTAGGCTACAAGGAAGAATTTAATGCATTTAGTCCAATACATTAGCCATTTGATGTGTATACTTATGTAGTCATCCAGAATATATATTCTTTTCAGTTGTAACTGATTTAATGCGGTGTGTGGTACAATTTATTTATTGCTTTTTTTGCATGTCAAGATTGTTACCCCTGTCTGGGGTATTGGCTGCATGTTATTGTGGGGTTAAAAGCTGCTTAGCAGCATGCAGCTGATACTTTAGTGTCTACATTGGGTGCCCCAATGGACCAGAGCCACACATCATTTCGTCTATGATAGAGAAAATCTCTATTCATAGATAAATGATGCTACTTTATTATACTGCAACTGGCCCTCTGTTATGCTGACCCCCACTCTTATTACTATGCTGTACTACTTCTCTGAGTATTCATTTCATTTTTTGATGAACCTTGTGGTAGGGGAGAAAGAATACTGCCACAGTGTTCCCACTTGAGTCATAACTAGAGAAAAAAAAACCAGACATAAGAGGGCCTGCGAGTTTTCCAACTAGAACCCTAAGGTTAGAGTCTTTTAATGTGTATGGATGTGGTGCAGATGAGAATAAAAAGGAAGAGATAGGCAGCATGTTTGTGAGAAGAAAAATGGATGCATTGGCACTGAGTGAAACTAAGTTGAAAGGGAGGGGCAAATTTGAGTTTGGGAGGGTGTCAAGAGTGAAGAGAGGGCAAGAGAGAGAATGGGTGACTATACTAGTAAGTGAAGACATAGTTAAACGTGTAGTGGAGTGGAAGGAGGTTTCTTCAAGGCTAATGTGGATGAAGGTGAAACTGGGAAAGGAGATGTGAGTTTTTGTAAGTGCATATGGGCCTGGTAGTGAGAAGTGTGTAGAAGATAGGGAGGCTTTTTGGATAGATTTAAATGAGTGCATAGAGTGATTAGGGAGGAACGTCAATGTAGTAGTACTGAGAGACCTTAATGCCAGGATAGGAAATGAACCAATTGATGGAGTGGTTGGGAAATGTGGAGTTCCAGGAAAGAAACGTAGTGGAGAGTTGATGGTGGAGATGTGTCTAGAAAGAGAGTTAATGATAGCAAATACAGTGTTTCGGAAGAAAGTCAAGCATAAGTGCACATGGGAGAGGGTGGTGGATGGAAGGGTGGTAGATAGAATGTTAATGGACTATGTAGTGGTAGATTGGAGTATAATAGGAAGAGTTAAGGATGTACATGTTCTAAGGGGAGAGAATGGGGGAATATCAGATAATTTTTGGGGGGAAGGTAAGTTGAGAGTGGAGGATAAATGGAGAAAGAGGAAAAGGACAAAAGGTAGGGAGGTGCTTAGAGTGAACTCTTTAAAGGAAAAGGAGGAGTACAAGAAGCTGAGAGAGGAGTGGGAGGGAGTGAAGGATAGAGAAGAGCTAGGAGTGGAGGAGGAATAGGGATGGTTCAAGGAAGGAGTCACAAAGTGTGCAAAAATGGTGTGTGGAATAAGAATGACAGGAGGAAATAGAAGGAAGGGTAGTGAATGATGGGATGAGGAAACAAAGAAGGTAGATGAAGAGAAGAAGCGAGCTTTCACAGATTGATTACAAAATAGGATGAAGGAGTCATATGAGAGGTACAAAGAGAAGAGAAGTAAACCACAAGGTAAAGGAGGCAAAGAGGAGAGTAGGTGTAGAATGGGGTAAGAGTATGACAGAAAATTTTGAAAGTAATAAAAAGATGTTTTGGAAAGAAATTAAGAGAGGAAGACGAGGTGAATCAAGTAGAGAAGAAAAGGTAAAAGGTGCAGATGGAGAGATGATAATGGAAGAGAAGGCAGTAAGGGGAAGATGGGCAGAATATTTAAGGGAGTTGCTAAATGTGAAGGAGGATAGGGAGGGAAAGATAGCTGCAGCGGGAAATGCTAAGAAAATGAGAATGATGAGTGAGGAAAATGGAGGAGAAATAAGGAAGGATGAAGTGAAGGCAGTTGTTAAGATGATAAAAGCAGGTAAGGCACCTGGTCTGGATGGATGCCATGCAGAATGTCTAAAAAAAAAGGGGTGCAGTGATTTTGGACTGGCTAGTGGGGTTATTTAATGTTTGCTGGAGAGAGGGTAGGGTACTGGAGGACTGGAAGAGTGCCTGTATAGCTCCACTTAACAAGGGAAAAGGGGACAAGTGTGAATGTAGTAGTTTCAGAGGGATTAGCTTGTTAAGTGTAGTTGGGAAGGTTTATGGAAGGATCTTGATTGAGAGGAACAGAGGGAGTAATTAGTGAGGAACAGTGTGGATTTAGGATGGGTAGAGGTTGTGTAGATCAGATATTTGTGGTAAGACAGATATGTGAGAAAGCTATAGGAAAGGGGAAGGATGTTTTTTGGGCCTTTATGGATCTGGAAAAGGCTTATGACAGGGTAGACAGAAAGGCAATGTGGGAGGTTATGCAGATATATGGGATAGGAGGAAAGCTTTTGGGAGCTGTCAAGAGTTTTTATGAGAGTAGTAGAGCTTTTGTCAGGATTAGAAATGGAGAGAGTGAGTGGTTTGAGGTAAAGGTGGGACTTCGTCAAGGATGCGTTATGTCACCCTGGCTGTTCAACTTATACATGGATGGGGTGGCGCCAGAGGTAAATGCAAGGGTAGTGGGTCAGGAATTGGAGATGGTTAAAGAAAATGAAGAAAATTGGGAGGTGAGCCAGCTGAGGTGTCTGAGAAGTATGATGGGGGATACTAGGCTAGATAGAGTGAGAAATGAGGAGGTGAGGAAGAGAACAGGGGTGGAAAGGGAGTTGGGAGATAGGGTTGATGAAAGAGTATTAGGATAGTTTGTACACTTGGAAAAAATGAGTGAAGAAAGACTAGTAAAAGAGGTATGGAAGACAGATGTGGAGGGAGTGAATATGAGGGGACGTCCTAGGTTTAGGTGGATGGATGGGGTGAATGGGGCTTTGGGGAAGAGGGGAATGTCTGTTGAGGAAGGACGGGAGAGGACAGAAGACAGGGGTGAATGGAGAATGGATGTATAATGATGATGTTGTGATGCATGAGGTGGAATGGACGGGGGGATGGGGGGTGAGGTAGTATGTGTGAGCAAAATTTGACGCAGCCCGAAGGGATTTCTCCCTGTCTTCTCCTTTTTGCATGGGGGGACGGAGAGGGGGGGGGGTTGCCAATTTAATGAAGCTGCCTTGCTATGGATGTGCTGTGTCTTGTGACACTGCTTCTGACCCAGGGCAGTGGATAAGGTGCAGGGATGACCTGTCATGCAGGAGTTGCTAAGATAGGGAGGGTGGAGGGGTGTGGAGTGTATTAAGGGATGGAATGGGTGGGAATGATTTATGCCTTTTCCTTTTTGGCTACCTCCCTAGAAGGGGGAAAAAGCCTTGGTATATGTATGTATGTGTATGTATTGTATTTATAGGCTTACCCAGGCATTTATCATTATACAGTGTAATAAATACTAAATTGTTGAAAAAGATGCAGAAACACTAAAATGTCCAGTATATCCTGAAAACACAAAGAAACTGATGTAAACATCAACCAGGTTAGTTGCAGTGGTGAGCCATAGATGGCAGCACATACTGGGTTGGCAAGGTTTGGCATGATATTCAGAGGTCACTATGGGCGATTTGGTTCTGGCAACATAAGGAGAGTTGTTTTTTTTTAAAGCTGTGGAGTAGTCTGCTTTCTGCAATTATTGGTAATAAATTTTTAGGGTATATATCTGCATTCTGCACCAAAAGGGTTAAAATATAAAGAAATGGTTACCTCCCTTTTAAGGAGAAAGTCACCCATGGTACACAGATAGATGGACAGGTCTTTAGTACCTTTATTTAGTAATCTTTTGTGACAAGAAATGCAGTGGTATAGAGGAGGGTACCAGAAAGAAGGAATGGTGGAAATTTAAAATCGATCTGTATTTCTCTGTGTGGAAAACAGTCCCTGATCAAAAGAATGTAGTCCACAGGATTGAACAAGTAATTACAATATCTGTTACTTTCCTACTTACCCTAGGGTAACAGTGTGGGTCTTCTGTGATTTTCTTTAAGAATAATAACCTATTTAGTACCCCTACAAGATTAATCCACCTACTGTAACAGTTCTTGCGGAAGACCAGCAACCCCCAGGTAAGGTGTTAATGAAAACACATGCTACTCACCAATTTCAATGAGAGTGTATTTCCCTCGCTTTGCTTCAAAGTTGTCCCTTTTGTCCCAATCATTCCTGGTCTTGTCCTTAAATTTTTTCTTGAAGGCTGCAATGGCTTTATTTTCAGTGAGACCACCTTTCACATCATGTCGTCCAGGCTCTCCCTGTAAACACAGAAACCAGGTCACGCTTCTGTAATAAGAACATTTCCAACTTATTCCAACTACAATTATACACTTTAATACTGTTTGGGAAAATACCTCCTGCAGTGAGAGGTTCACCAACAATGCTGACACATTCAAGAATATAAAAAGTAGAAAGTTTGTGGTGACCTATGTGCCCCCAAGAACGAATGCTTGGAAAGAAAACGAACACACAAAAATGCTAGAAGATACAAGAAAATCACTAAATGAGATACTAATGGGTAAGGGTAACCTAGTAATTATGGGAGACTTCAATTGCAAAGAAATTTGTTGGGACAACATGACAGAACGAGGAGATGACGTGTGGGGCAATGTACTGCTAGACATGACCATGGAGTATACAATGACCCAGTGGGTCAGTGAAAACATAAGGTACAGAAACAATGAAGAGCCATCAAAACTAGATTTAATATTTACAACGGAACCTGAAATAGTGGACAAAGTCCACTACAAGACACCAATTGGAAAGAGTGACCATGTACTCATCGAAACTGTACTAAAGGAAGAAATAGAAATGAAGAGGAGCGAAAAGCATAGGAAAGGAAGATTGATGTACAACAAAACAGACTTTGCAAAACAAAAGACGTTCTTCCAGAATGCAAACTGGGAAAAATTCTATATGGAAGAGACAACAGTGGAAGAGAAATGGAACATACTGTTGGATAATTACAATGAAGGGGTAAACAGGCATGTACCAAGACAAAAGCGAGAGAGAGAGTACATTAAATGTTGGTTCAACAAAAGATGCAGTGAGGCAAAAGATAGAAGGGACAAAGCTTGGAAAAGGTGGAGGAAAGACAAAAAACAAAGCAAATGGCAAATTTATATAAACTATAGAAATGAGTATGTTAATGTGAGAAGAGAGGAGAAAAGGAACCATGAGAAGGATATTATAGATAAATGCAAAGATCAGCCCAAGCTATTCTACCGGTATGTAAATGGTAAACTTAAAACCAAACAGGAACTAGTGAAACTACGCCAAGGAAATATAGAATACACAGAAGAATTAGAGATGGCCGAAATCATGAACAACCACTTTAAATCTGTCTTCACCAGAGAGAAAATACAAAATTGGGACGTAGATAATAACAAACATTCTCCCCACATGAGTGAATTTACAACATCACAAAAAGAAATATCAGAACATCTATCAAAACTGGACGTCAGAAAATCACATGGCCCGGATGGAATTGCAAATTGGATTCTAAAAGAATGCAAAGAAGAGCTAACAGACAAAATGCACATCATAATAAATAGCTCACTCAAGGAAGGAAAGATACCTAATGACTGGAAAAATGCTAACATTGTACCACTATATAAAGGAGGAAACAAGGAAGAACCCACCAACTATAGACCAGTATCACTAACAAGCACTATAGCCAAAATTTGTGAGAAAATCATCAAGAATAGATGGGTAAAACACCTGGAAGATAACAACATATTAAACCCAAGACAATTCGGGTTCAGACAAGGTAGATCATGCACCACAAACTTGATATGCTTCTACTCAAGACTAATAGACATAGTGCAAGAAAGAAACGGATGGGCTGATTGTGCATTCCTAGACTTGCAAAAAGCATTTGACAAAGTACCACACAGAAAACTACTAAAAAAACTGGAACACATAGGAGGAATACAAGGTAACCTTCTAAAATGGATGGAGGACTTCCTGACTGGAAGAAAGATGAGAGTAGTACTCAGAGAAAAATATTCAGATTGGAAAGAGGTGATCAGTGGAGTACCGCAAGGATCTGTACTGGCTCCAATAATATTTGCTATCTATATGAATGATATGGACGAGGGCGTGAACTGTTACATGAGCTTCTTTGCTGATGATGCCAAACTGTTAAAGAAAGTAGAAACTGATAAGGACTGTGAAGCACTGCAAGAAGATCTGAATAGGGTATGGAACTGGAGTCAGGAATGGGAAGTGGATTTTAATACTAAGAAGTGTAGCATAATGGAGTTTGGAAAAAGCAAAAACAGAATATCAAGAAAATATACAATTGGAACCAAGGAAGTAAAGAAAGTAGGTTCCGAAAAAGACTTGGGAGTTATGATCACAAACGACTTGTCCTATGATACACAGATTAACAAAATTGTCGGGAAGACTTACAACTTGCTAAGATCAATAAAAGTGGCTTTTGCTTACCTGGACGAAGACATGATAAAAAAAATTTTGGTTACATTGATAAGGCCTAGACTAGAGTATGCGGCGACACTGTGGTCCCCCAGTACCAAAAAGAACATAAAGAAAATAGAAAGAATCCAAAGAGCAGCTACAAAAATGGCACCTGCACTTGCATACCTATCATATGAGGAGTGATTGGCTAAACTGGAGCTACCGACACTGGAGGAAAGAAGAGAGAGAGAGGAGACCTACTGACCATCTACAGAATCATGAAAGGCACAGAGATACTTGATAGAGAAGAATTACTAAACTGGGACAAGAGAAACACAAGAGGACATGGAAAGAAATTAAGAAAACATAGCTATAGAAGAGAACTGAAGAAAAACAGTTTTCCACATAGAGTTTTAGACACTTGGAACAAACTGGATAATGAAATAGTAAGTGCAAAAACCATTCACGAGTTTAAAAGCAAACTAGACACTGAGAGATACAATGGTGGGACACCAGCATAGCTCCCCTTCCTGCAAAATACAACTAGGTAAATTCATTGAGCATCTATGTACTTACAACTTGTCCCCATTTGGTGAAACAAACATAATTCACTTACAATTCGTCCCCATTTGGTGAAATAAACATAGTTCTTGCCAGCCTTAGCCACCTGCATGATGTAGAACTTGTTTTGGTTATCATCAATGTTAGTTAGACTGAGTATACAGGCAAAGTCCTCATGCACTTCAACCTATTGAAAAACAACTACATTTAGAAAATGCACTTAAAATTGTAAACAAACCATAAGTTTATTTTTTTAAATGCATCTGACAAGTTAGCTAAATTTTGTTTTATTCAGCAAGACTTCAGTGATATAAGGACAAATACAAAGTGAGTAATTGAAAGGAACTGACCCTATGTTTATTGATTGGAACTATCAGTAGTTTAAGGCAGTGTATATATATATATATTTTTTTTTCTCCCAAGGCCCCACTCTAGTGAGTAGTACCACACTATCCCTAGCAAAGAGGTTTATAAGCTCTTGAAATTGCCAATGATTGCTTCATTCACATTCTCTGCTCATTTATTCAGCACCTGAACTGATATGCTATCTGATGTCAGATTCATCAATCTACACCTATTACTTACTCCTTCGTACAATCTTGCCAACGATTCGTCAGGGCTAACTGTCTTTTTTGTTGTGCCTTCCTGCTTAACAGTTTCTATGGCCTTTGGCAGCTTGCTGGTCTCACCCAGCTCCTTCTGACGTTTTGCAGGAGGTTCTCTGATGAAGGAGTCACAATATCAATTAAGAGAGATATTATGCAAATGTACGAATAAATAAAACATCATCACAAGGAATTGACAACTACAATGATATTTCTAGTTATCAGGTACAAATGATTTGTGCCTTCTAGTGGTGGTCCTGCAAGACAGACATCAGAAAGAATAAATGTCCTGCTACTCATCCTCAGAACTTGTTAACACTTTTATTTCCAGATGTATTTCTCCCACCTTTTCATACAAGAACAACTGATAACCAGCAACATTTTCCTTCCTCCTGCTATTGTAAGTTTGTGCAACTGAAACTATCCCACACTAATACAATACAGACAAAAGTCCACAGTTTCTTCATAGAAAGACCTATGGGAAAACCTGAGAACTGTTAACAGCCTGTGTGGGGAGGCAGATTTGCAGTCAGTGAAACTTGAGGCAACATTTTCTACACTAAGGCCTACGAGATTAGACAGTGGTTGTGGCCAGATTTCTAGGGAACCCAAATGCTACAAATTGTGTATAATTACAAATACTTACTCTTCCTCTTCTTCTGGCTCCTCCTTCACAACCGGGGCAGGAGCCTGTGCTGCTCTTTTGCATCCTTGTTGCATCTGTAGGTAAATAAAGGCATATCTATATTTACAGTACCAAACCTTATATATTACAATAACTTTTATTTCCTTAGCTCAGTTGAGAGACCAATGATGGTGACCTGAAGGTCATGGTCACATGAAATGGATATCAGAGAGAAATGTCTCCTTGTTTCTGACCTTCAAAACCCATCAAGACTAACCCCCATATGGGGGTGCAACCCAAAGGGGCTGACACTGTCTCCAGATTAGCCCAAAGATCTCTCTTACAAACTTCAACTGCATTTTCTCTATATTTTCACGGGCAACAGGCAACTGCTCCCATCCAGGTGTTACAGGAACAGCTGCACACAAAATACACTAAAAGCACTGAATTTGCCAAGTTTGAAAGATAAAAGAGAAAGAGATGATACGACATGATTACAACAGTATTCATATCACCAATGGGGGCAGACTACATTAACAGAAGAGATCTCTTGGTTAATGATAGGAGGGCTTTAAGAGGTCACAAGAACAAATCAATGAAGACTGCATGTCTAAAGGATGTGAAGAAGAAATGCACTTTTCCATATATTCACATAAATACTTGGAATAGCTTAAAAGGTGATATGGCTTAACCTGGACCAATACATGAACTCAAATCTAAATATGATGACTGGAAATCAAGGATATAGATTAAGTTGGAACTGTACATGAATCACAGTGGGTCTTCGTTGAGTTATATTTTATATATATATATATATATATATATATATATATATATATATATATATATATACACATATAAATATACATATACATATATTATATGTGTGTGGAAATACTATTAAAAATTTAGAGAAAAAACTTTATGCTGAAAGATACAAAGACGGATCACCACGAGCATAGCTCCCTTCCTGTATAATACAACTAAGCAAATACACACACACTTCATCGGATGGACAAACTGCTAAATTGGGTGGAAGACTTTTATGCAAGAAAGAAAAATGAGAGTAGTGATAAGAGGCCAACACTCAAAATGGGATGAAGTAATAAGTGGGGTTCCACAAGGAACAGTTCTGGCCCCAATAATGTTTGCTATATATATTAATGATATGGATGAAGGAATTGAAAGCTTGAAAGAATACAAAGAGCAATTACAAAATTGGCACCTACACTCTCAAAACTATCGTATGAAGAGAGACTAGCAAAATTTGAACTACAGACACTAGAGCAAAGAAAAGAGAGAGGAGATTTGATAGCTATTTACAGAATCATGAAAGGCATAGAAATTACTGATAGAATCTGATAAAATGGGATGAGAGAAATACAAGAGGACATGGAAAGAAAATTAAAAAAGACAGCTATAGAAGAGATCTGAAAAAGAACAGCTTTCCTCACAGAGTAATAGACAGTTGGAACAAGTTAGATGAGAAAGTGGTTTGTGCGAAAACAATACATGAATTTAAAAATAGTTTAAATAAAATGAGATATGAAGACGGGACACCACGAGCATAGCTCCCCTTCCTGTAAAATACAACTAGGTAAATACACACACACACACACTTCATTGGATGGACAAACTGCTAAATTGGATGGAAGACTTTTTGCAAGAAAGAAAAATGAGAGTAGTGATAAGAGACCAACACTCAAAATGGGATGAAGTAATAAGCGGGGTTCCACAAGGAACAGTTCTGGCCCCAATAATGTTTGCTATATATATTAATGATATGGATGAAGAAATTGAAAGCTTGAAAGAATACAAAGAGCAATTACAAAATTGGCACCTACACTCTCAAAACTATCATATGAAGAGAGACTAGCAAAACTTGAACTACATAAACTAGAGCAAAGAAGAGAGAGAGGAGATTTGATAGGTATTTACAGAATCATGAAAGGCATAGAAATTACTGATAGAATCTGATAAAATGGGATGAGAGAAATACAAGAGGACATGGAATGAAAATAAAAAAAGACAGCTATAGAAGAGACCTGAAAAAGAACAGCTTTCCTCACAGAGTAGTAGACAGTTGGAACAAGTTAGATGAGAAAGTGGTGTGTGCAAAAACAATACATGAATTTAAAAATAGTTTAGATAAAATGAGATATGAAAATGGGACACCACAAGCATAGCTCCCCTTCCTGTAAAATACAGCTAGGTAAATACACACACTTCATCGGATGGATGGCGTAGAGTACGTTCTGAAGAAAAAGTGAATTTTTCGTGGATCCCAAAGCAAAGAAAGTACCTATTGTATTTACAGGGGGGGGGGATTGCTCGTGGTGTAGCGGAAAAAGGAGAAGGGGAGGGATTACTGAGGGAAATGGAAGGTAATGAGGAAGGGAAGGCTTGGTCCAAGAGGTCAAACGGCTTGTAAACAAAAGACAGACCGATGATTTGGATTTTGGTGATGCGACTAACAAAAATGTAAAGATTAGAAACATAGATAAGAGCAGTTCAATGGAAGGTGAGGATAATAACCTCCAAGGATTTAATGGGGGGGGGGCGGATACCAGCCTCCCCCAACTAGCAAATCTGGAGGAAAAACTTGATCAAATGACCGAACATTGGGAGATTAGGTTCGGTTGATTCACACTATCGGTCCGGTCGCGCTCCACTCCCGCTCTGCTCTCGGTCCGTTCCAATATTGTCTCATTAATTTCAATGGAAGCATTCACACTGGCGCTCTCGCTCCAGTTTCGCTCCGGTCACGGTTCCGTCAAAATATATTTTTACTGGAGCGAGACCGGAGCGTGACTGGACCGTGAGCGCCAGTGTGAACTCAGTTGCCACGGTCCTGCTCCACTCCAGTCGAGATTCAGCCTTCATATAAGCAAGTAGTGTTTCCTTCTGTCCTACCAAACCATGGGTAATCCAAAGGAAACACCACAATGGGATCATGAGAAAGTTAGAAAAATGATAAAAATACATTTTCTTTTTATTTATCACTGATACAATGACAATGCGCACAGCGAGGATATTCATAAGCACCAACTGAATACAATATAACCTACAAAACTTACTTTAATTTTGTGGATTTAGATGAAATGCTAATAGAATTAGTCAAAAGGTAAACCGGAGCTGTATGACCTGACTTCGCTGCACTACAGTGATAATGTTTGCATACTTATCATATTGCCAAGGTACTGAGATAAAAAAATACACATTATGAACCCAAGAAAGAAATTCCATATGTATAATAACAACCTATTATCCACTGCGGAAATGCATCTCCTTAGCTCACTCAACAAATATTCCTACACAAGTTTGTCTACTTATATTTTATCATTTTGCCAAGGCATTGAATCAGCTGGGGAGCTGAAATAATCTTTCAGTGTTTCTCTCGCGCCAAAAGCCTCCTTTGTAGCATTTCCCCCTCTTCCTCTCATTGGACGTACTGTGTCTGATGGAGGCATGACAACAGTATCTGGTAATGCAACAGCATTTGGGTGTATCAGATTGTGAAGTATGTATGTTGTTGTAATGATTGCATTAGCGTTAGAAGGCATAGCTTTAGGTTTCCTTAAATATATTCTGAAGGTTTGCATTAGCATACCAAATGTGCACTCAACTATCCTCCTGGCTCTAGATAATCTATAATTAAAAATCCTCTTCTCTATCTTATGTTTAGTCTGTGAACCTGGGTAGGGCCTCATCAAATTTCTCTTCAGCGGGAAAGCCTCATCTCCCACTATAACGTATGGTGCAAGCACATCAGTGCCAGGAAGTGCAGCATCTTCTTGTACATTTCAAGTCATCCTCAATTTTGGATAGTATTTTCTCAAATGTTCCTTTGTTCATTCTGAAATAGCTGTGGAATTTACTCTCATCATCAATAAGACGAGGATACAGAGTATGAAATTCTCCTTCAGTCTTCCTATCTTGCAACATAGGATGAACCCACAATCTCTTTCTTTTTCTATTTTTTTTTTCATCAAGTGCAATAGCGATTATTGCCAACTCGGCGTCAGAAAAGTCACACATCCTTCGTAACTGATGGTAAGACTTCTACTGGTGTCGAGGGAGGGGGGATGACGGGAACGAGAGCGGACCGTACGTGTGAATACCTCAGAACCGAGAGCGGAGCGCGACCGGACCGATAGTGTGAATCAACCCTGAATACCTCAGAACCGGAGCGGAGCGAGAGTGGAGCGCGACCGGACCGATAGTGTGAATCAACCCTAAGGGTTGATTCACACTATCGGTCCGGTCGCGCTCCACTCTCGGTCTGCTCTCGGTTCTGAGGCATTCACACGTACGGTCCGCTCTCGCTCCCGTCATCGCCCCTCCCTCGATACCAGTAGAAGTCTTACCATCAGTTACGAAGGAAGTGTGACTTTTCTGACGCCGAGTTGGCAATATTCGCTATTGCACTTGATGAAGAAGAAGAAGGAAAACAAAATAGAAAAAGAAAGAGATTGTGGGTTCATCCTATGTTGCAAGATAGGAAGACTGAAGGAGAATTTCATACTCTGTATCCTCGTCTTATTGATGATGAGAGTAAATTCCACAGCTATTTCAGAATGAACAAAGGAACATTTGAGAAAATACTATCCAAAATTGAGGATGACTTGAAATGTACAAGAAGATGCTGCACTTCCTGGCACTGATGTGCTTGCACCATACGTTATAGAGGGAGATGAGGCTTTCCCGCTGAAGAGAAATTTGATGAGGCCCTACCCAGGTTCACAGACTGAACATAAGATAGAGAAGAGGATTTTTAATTATAGATTATCTAGAGCCAGGAGGATAGTTGAGTGCACATTTGGTATTCTAGTGCAAACCTTCAGAATATATTTAAGGAAACTTAAAGCTATGCCTTCTAACGCTAATGCAATCATTACAACAACATGCATACTTCACAATCTGATACACCCAAATGCTGTTGCATTACCAGATACTGTTGTCATGCCTCCATCAAACACAGTACGTCCAATGAGAGGAAGAGGGGGAAATGCTACAAAGGAGGCTTTTGGCGCGAGAGAAACACTGAAAGATTATTTCAGCTCCCCAGCTGGTTCAATGCCTTGGCATAATGATAAAATATAAGTAGACAAACAAACTTGTGTAGGAATATTTGTTGAGTGAACTAAGGAGATGCATTTCCGCAGTGGATAATAGGTTGTTATTATACATATGGAATTTCTTTCTTGGGTTCATAATGTGTATTTTTTTTTCTCAGTACCTTGGCAATATGATAAGTATGCAAACATTATCACTGTAGTTCAGCGAAGTCAGGTCATACAGCTCTGGTTTACCTTTTGACTAATTCTATTAGCATTTCATATAAATCCACAAAATTAAAGTAAGTTTTGTAAGTTATATTGTATTCAGTTGGTGCTTATGAATATCCTCGCTGTACGCATTGTCATTGTATCAGTGATAAATAAAAAGAAAATGTATTTTTATCATTTTTCTAACTTTCTCATGATCCCATTGTGGTGTTTCCTTTGGATTATCCATGGTTTGGTAGGACAGAGGGTAACACTACTTGCTTATATGAAGGCTGAATCTCGACTGGAGTGGAGCAGGACCGTGGCAACTGAGTTCACACTGGCGCTCACGGTCCAGTCTCGCTCCGGTAAAAATATCTTTTGACGGAACCGTGACCGGAGCGAGACTGGAGCGAGAGCGCCAGTGTGAATGCTTCCATTGAAATTAATGAGACAATATTGGACCGGACCGAGAGCGTAGCGGGAGTGGAGCGCGACCGGACCGATAGTGTGAATCAACCCTAAAGGTTTCCCGGTGTTGTGGGTACCATAAATGGCACACACATTAGAATGGGACCTTTCGCAGTCAGGCTCGTAGTTTCCTATTAGCGCTAGAATGTTCAATTGTCTCAGATTTCATGAGGCAAAGGGGTGACTTAGCTAATTTGGAAACCAATAAAAAAAATATATATATACAAGATAAATTGCTGCATAAGTGTATTTAGAATTAAAAACATGACTCTTAATGTTATAAATTTTACTTACTGGTGTGTGCTAAGGCTTTGTTAATTTGATTATAAGATAAAACTAAAAATAGGTAATTATTTTTACTGAAGTAAGTATAAGCATTAAAAATCAGAGGATGTTAATTTCGGTTGGTGCATTTTATCTGAGAGTGTCGAAAAATAATGGATATCACTGTCACGTCCTGTATATGAAGATAATCAGCCTCGCTCTCCTAGTATACAATGGCACAAGCAACTTCCGCAAAGCCTTTCGAGTAGACGAAGACTATTATATTACATTACATTAAGCTACTAAAGCAGTACCCAGCCATTTGGAATATCAAGTGCAAAGAATATAAGATGAGAAATATAAAAAGTACAAACATCGAAAGCTGACTTCTTTTCTTTAACAAAATGTAATGTGCGGAATGAAGACATTACCAAAAAACTTTGTACCCTGAAAACACAGTTTCACACAGGGAAATGACTGCCATCAATGCATCAAAGAAGTCTGGTATTGGCAGGAAAAATGTATACACTCCAAAGCTGTGGTGGTTTAATGATTAAATGAGTAGAGCGTCGGCGGACATCCTCTTCCCGTGAAAGCCAAATGATACTGAGATCTGGTTCGCGCAAGGTATTGGCAGTGATGCAGCCTGTCCGTACGCTAGTAACAAGTTTTCAACACGACTACTGCATCAAGTCGCTGATGCGTGATGGTACGTGTGGACGGGGCTTTAGTAATCGTACCGGAAAAAAGTCTTCGATACAAAAATAAATTTTCTATACATTACATAGATTTGCCTATTGCTTGGTGCATTCAATTGAAAGTATATATCGGTATATGTCCATTGAAGTCGGTAGAAAATGACAAATTGCTTGGCTTGATACAATTATAGGCTGTTTTACGAATATCTGTAATTATAAATAGAGGCTCAAACAATGCTATATGCCGTTTGCAATCATGAAATTAATTGACTTAAATTTCAGACACAATAATGTGCAACGAAATACCTCTGTAAGTCTATAATACTTGCCCAAAAAAGTAATTATTTTTCGGCAAGAATTACAAAATCTGGCGGTGTCTGGTATCAAATCTCTCTGCGAAAGGTCCCATCATGGTTCGCAGTGTCGATGAACATTTATATGTAAATAGAAAACGATACCATAACATCAACGTGCAAGTCGTATTCGATGCCAAGTACAGGATACTTGATGTTTTGGCAAGGTGGCCTGGCTCAGTACATGATGCCAGGATATTGGACGAGTCTGGCTTGAAGGCACTTTTTGAAAAAAATAATGTCCCAGCTGGATGCTACCTTCTAGGAGACTGGCTATCCTTGCAAGGAGTGGTTGCTGACGCCTTATCTAAACCCCCTGGCTGGCGTTCAGACAAACTATAACATGGAAGTTAAAATCATGTGTCTTATGCTATATAGTACAGTTTATTTTAATGGGGGCATTGTTCTCTCCAGTCTAGGTAGTAGTCATTAATGTGATAACCAAAATACCAATATAGTATAGAATTACTCAGTACAGATTTCCTCTTCAACACTTTACAGCTTATAGATGCTACTGTATATACTGCAAGACCTCACCTTATGATAACTCACCTGGTGGGGCCACATCCCCTCTCATTGGACCAAATAACTGCCATAGGGTGGAAATGGCCCAAGTCTCTACAGTGTACTCCAATCACATGGACAGGTATACAGGCAATCATTTTATGTAATGTGGGATTGGTTTTGTGTTCCCTGGTACATATGTCAGATTGTATGTTGGTTTGTAGTCTTGTTTGGATTGATTGTGAATTTCTCTAGATTGGTTAACTATTATTGCAGAGCACACAAGAGGACGCGTTGTGTAGTAGATAGGAGATTGGGCAGCTCAAGCGACGGTTCCATGTACTAATGGTGAAGTACGATTGTTCCCAGAGAAGACATGCAAAATCGTCTATGTCTGTGCTCTGCTCCACAACATGTGCAAGCAGTTTAACATTCCCCTGCCTATCAACGAGGAAGATGAACTGTTCGACGATGCAGCTGAAAGGGACGTGTAGCCAAGCCCTTCCTTATTTAATTATTGTATATATTTATTGTATATGTATCTCCTTTAATGTATATGTCACACATCTTTATTATACATGAGTACTTAATATCAACATATATCTATTGTAAATGTTTTGTATAAGTAAGCCTATGTAGTCATTACATTATATAAGTGCCTATACATAATTATATAACCGAATATATATACGTCATTAGGCGTACGCTAAACGCGTATGCGTCTATGCCAATTGTACACGTCGTAGAATTAAGGAACTAAATATATGTTACCCTTAACCATTTTGCATGCATATTCATCATTAAATGTAATTGTTCTCTTGTTGCTGTATATTTCTATGTATATACCTAGATATGTTAGTATGTATTGTTTTGCCCAATCTTTTTCCCGCCTAGCAACAATGTAACAGAAAGTAGGCCACGGGCGCGTCTTAATGCCCAGCTAGGCCCCCCAAGCATTCGCTTGTGACAGATCACTTCCTGTCTTACTTGTGTGTAGATCTCCGCAATAAACTCCTACCAAAATACTGCGTGTTTGGCACTTACCACAGACGTACTAGGTGCAGATGAAGAAGAAGAGCCAGGTGAAGCAGAGATACCTCCTACTCCTGGTAGACCGGCTGGCTGTAACGGACATCCATTTCGATATTACATTGCCAGTTTTCATTTCAGGTATTTGCTACTTATCCTTATCAATTCTTATGAATATACTGTGCTGTATACTGCACAATACAGTATACTGTATACATTACAATATATGTTCACTAAATTAATAAAGGTTTAAGTACAGTACAGTACTGTACTTAACTACCCTTGCTCAGAGATGCAGTACTGTGCATAAATATTTGTGATTGGTGCCATTCTTAGTTTCTAAACTACTAAATTATTGTACATTAATTTATATTGCAGTAGACCAGTGGCTGAGTGAGGTATCATGAAGGTGAGATTGCTGTTGCAGTGCTCTCTCTCTACTACCAAGTTTTCATTCCACTTATAATCAAAAGTGAAAGATAAAATGAATTGAAACAAATATAGTTTATAAAATAATATAATTTGTATTTTTTTCCTGTACAATGTTTTCAAACATACGGTGCGATGCGCCTTCGTCCAAAACTGTCTGTCGTTGGTTAATAAGAACTAAAAAACACACATACGATATTTATGTGCTATCATGATACTCTATTAATAAATTTTGAACAACTGCATTAATAACACTGTTTTATGCGTGAAATTTTTAATAATATGTTCAATTACATGTTCATAAGCTGCTAACTTCAGCATTGTTTAATTAACGGGCTTTGACTGTTTACTAGCTAACATTTGTTAGTTAAGCATTGGGGCATAACTTTTAGTGGTTTTCTGTTAGCTAGCAGAGATTGTTAAGGCTAACAAAAAAGTTTTATGTATATGGCACCAGGAAAACATGTTCCAATAATAATTTATCCTGACAAAATTCCCTCGTACTGTCAGTCTGCATAAATTTAGTAGTTGCTTGGTTTTTCAGTGTGCGTGTGAACTGTTAAAACCAAAGACTAGCAGTCCACAATGAGAGAGAGTGAATAGGAAAAGTGGATAACGTAAATTTGACAGGAGGATACAGTGTGGGTGGATGGATGGGGTGGGGGAAACCCGGATGCATGTGGAAGAGCGAGAGATGGATTATGAACGGATGAAAGGATGACGCGGTTCGAAGTGACATTTGTGGCAACACGCCACATCTGCTGCAGTGTCCCCTAAGTGTACATAGGTTCAAGTGTACATAATGTTATTTATCTTCATCAAATCATTGTATACATTCATTATTATTAATACAGTACATTGTAAATAATTTACCAGATCCATGGATTACCATCGTATAGCGGAATCTAATTGTATATACTTTTACTTGCATACGCTTTACAAAGCGTTTATTTATTATCTATATATTATGTATTTTATGGCGGACTGCATGTGTCGTACACAGAAAATCATGTATGATCTTCCTTAATAACTGTACACCCAATGCTGCTGTTATAAATGGTGACCGTTTATGATCACATTAGAGGAAGGGTGGGAGAAATGTGTGGTACACATGGGGATAAAATTGGTGGGAGTTTATGTAAGCCCTCCCCTACCTGGGTATATCCCATGAGAGCGGGGAAAGCCTTGGTGTATGTAAGTGATTGGGCAGTAATATCAGCGATAACAGCCATTCCACACCAACTCCCGCCTTCGAGAAGCACTCTCCCAAGGTCTAAAAAAAAAAGTCAGACCGTTTGAATTATTGTGCACAGCTTCTGACGTCATTAGGCTGGGTCCGTTTTCTCTTTGTGAAACGCTGAAGAAAACTGTGTAACGCCAAGGAAGACAGGAACTATAATATTTTATATTATATATCATATACTATATATTCATATATATATAGACAGGAACTATAATATCTTATATATATATTTTGTATAATATTTGTCAGAATATAACTAATTGCGTGGAGCGGTGCGAGCGAAGGCAACAACATACCCGAACGACGCACCAGCTTCAAATGACAGCTATAGGACCCGCGAACCCCACTTTGAACAGCCAGGAGACGTTCACGGGTCCGCTGCGCCAACTCCCTCGAAATTCGGTCGGAAGTGGTTAGATCTGTTATTCCTTAGATCTTGCACTCTCCCACTTACGCTCACGTATTTGTAAGTGTAGTCGCCGGTGATATTTTCCTAACAATTAACCAATTACTCACGTTCCCTGGTTCCCGAACCCCCCCCCCCAACAACCACTCTAATTCATACCCCCTTCCTTTTTCCGTCACACTCAACATATAACACCAAGACATAGTAATTATGCCTAACCCATTGCGCTAAAGACCTGTATCAAGTCATCTCTGAATCTATGTTTTTTTAGGGAAAACAGATTCATGTGTTTTAGTCAATTTTTGTATGATTTGTTTTTGATATTTGGAATCAGTTTTGTGGCTCGCTGTTGTACTTTTTCCAGTCTGTCAATGTCTTTAATGAGATTCGGTGACCATACGGAAACAGCATATTCCAAATGTGGACGAACTAACGATTTATATAGCTTGTTAATAAGTGATGGACTTTTGAAATCAAAAGATCGCGCAATCAGTCCCAGAATCTTATTTGCTTTCTCAGAGGCTGAAATACACTGTTTGGATGATTTGAGGTCGTTACTGATAATTACGCTGAGATCTTTTTCACGATCCACTTTTGTTAACGAATTTCCAAATAGCTTGTAATCGTACTTGCTGTTATTTTTACCTATGTGCAAGGGAGTGGCAAGGGAGCTGGGAGATAGGGTTGATGAAAGAATATTGGGATGGTTTGGACACATGAAAAGAATGAGTGAAGAAAGACTAGTAAAGGAGGTATGGAAGGCAGATGTGGAGGGAGTGAACATGAGGGGACGTCCTAGGATGAGATGGATGGATGGGGTGAAGGGGGCTTTGGTGAAGAGGGGAATGTCCGTTGAGGAAGGACGGGAGAGGACAGAAGACAGGGGTGAATGGAGAATGGTTGTATATGGAAAATGTTGTGATGCATGAGGTGGATTGGACGGAGGAATGGGGGGTGAGGTAGTGTGTGTGAGCAAAAATTTTGACGCAGCCCAAAGGGATTTCTCCCCGTCCTCTCCTTTATGTAGGGGGGACGGGGAGGGGGGGGGTCACCGATTTTAGGAAGCGGCCTTGCTGTGGATGTGCTGTGTCCTGCGACACTGCTTCTGACCCAGGGCAATGGACAGGGTGCAGGGATGACCCGTCATTCAGGAGGTGCTAAGATGGGAGGGAGGGTGGAGGGGCGTGGAGTGTTTTCGGGGATGGAAAGGGTGGGAATGATTTTATGCCTTGTCCTTTTTGGCTACCTCCCTAGTAAGGGGGAAAAGAGCCTTGGTATATGTATGTATGTATGTACATTATAATTTTGTTTTTTTTATTTATACCTTGCTCTATATTATTATTTGGTCCTTCATTGACATTCAATGCCTCATTAATATTTCTCCCATCAAAATTAACATTTCCCCCATCACGGACATCTGGTCAATCACAGTCATCCGATCTCTTTTGTACATTTTTTCCCCCTACGTCACCGTGATTCACGCCGGCCTCCCGTCGTTCGTTGACATTATGTCCGGCATCCCTTCCTAAAATTATATTTTGTCCTCCAGTGACATTATATCCTACCGTGACATTTTCTCCTCCATTATCATTACATCCTATCATGATATTTTGTCCTTCACTATCATTACTTCCTATCGTGATCTTTTGTCCCCCACTGTCATTACATTCCATTGCGACATTTTGTCCTGTGACATTACATCCTAATGTAACATTTCGTCCTCTACCGACATTATATCCTAAAATTATATTTTGTCCTATACTGGCACATTGTTCTACATTAATGCTATACTCTACACTGATATTTTGGCCTGTATTTACATTCTGTCCAGTATCCCATCCTAAAATTATATTTTGTCCTCCACTGACATATCCTACCGTGACATTTTCTCCTCCATTATCATTACATCCTATTGTGATATTTTGTTCACTATCATTACTTCCCTGACTTTGGTACAACCTCCACAATACATCCCAACTGATCATACTTTTCATCCAGTGGATTCTCAATTTCCTCAGTCTCTTTCTAAAAAGATTAAAAAAATATATATATATATAATAGAAACAGGAATGAAAATTACTGATAATATGGGATATGAATTATACATACAAATACATACCAAAGCTTTTTCCCCCTTACAAGGGAGGTAGCCAAAAAGAAAAAGGCATAAATCCATTCCCACCCATTCCATCCCTAAATACACTCCATCCCCCTCCACCCTCCCTCTTATCTTAGCACCTCCCAGATGATGGGTCATCCCTGCACCTAGTCCACTGCCCTGGGTCAGAGGCAGTGTCGCAAGACACAGCACATCCACAGCAAGGCCGCTTCATTAAATCGGTAACCCCCCTCTCCATCCCCCCATATGAATTATAACAAGAAATTTCAACACTTGCCTTGATCTTTTGAATACTAAGGGTAAGTTCTATGTCACTTACATTCACCAACAGTTCCTTCTTCTGTTGAACAATTTCGAGGGTGTCAATGATTGGCGGAGCTTTGCGTCCACAATCTTGGGGAACATTGGTATAGTAAAGAGAAGAGAGGTCTTTTAGCTCTTGCTGTCCCTGTAAATCATTTTGTTTTTAGAGCCGACTCTTAAAATTTCAGTATAAAGTATAATAATGTATAGATTCCATTATACATACATGTACTGGTATATGTATGTATTACTTGCAAACTGAGGTGGCTAGGTTTGCCCTCATAAACACATACACACATACACCATAATGGGGATTGGGCTCAGTGAAGGCATAACTGCCCTTTGAGAAAGAGAGAGAGAGAGAGAGAGAGAGAGAGAGAGAGAGAGAGAGAGAGAGAGAGAGAGAGAGAGAAGAGAGAGAGAGAGAGAGAGAGAGAGAGAGAGAGAGAGAGAGAGAGAGAGAGAGAGAAGAGAGAGACAGAGAGAGAGAGAGAGAGACCTACCTTCTTATTTTTTATAGCTTCTTCTATGTCCAGAAGACACTCAAGGCCTTTGGCAATTTGTGACTTGCTGAGTTTGCCTAGTGGCATCTTCTTTATGTCTGAAGAGACATGACACTTTGAATAATGGGAATAATAACAGGTCTAAATTTCACAGATAATCTGTCAAGTCCTAATATTCAAGTATCCACTTTACATACGCACATGAGTGATATTTCACTACATGGAAGAATACAATGAAAAAAGTAATTGAAAACCTGATTTGTCCCAGACAGTGATGTGGTCATCACACACAAAGTAAGATACAAAGAAAATAAATCAAAGGGTGGCAGCCCAGGTGATCTCGAAACTAAATGACAAGACATACAAGGAAAGACTGAAAATGACAAACCAAAACAAAACTGGAGATTCCCACATTGGAAGAGTGGAGAAGTGACATGATAATGATATTTAGATCAGAGTAAAACCAAGTGAAGCTGGGTTGCTGTGGATGTGCTGTGTCTTACTGCATTGTTTCTGACCCAGGGCAGTGGACGGAATACAGGGATAACTCGTCATCCATGAGGAGCCAAGACGAGAGGGTGGTGGGTGGAAGTGGGTAATTCCCTTTTGATTTAGCTACCTCCCTCTTTTCTTGACATCCTCAGGATGACGGGTCGTCCCTGAATCCTGTCCACTGCCCTGGGTCAGAAGCAGGGTTTTGAAAATAGGCAGGAGGGAGAGCGTTCTCTCTGTCGTCCAATTTAAAGGACGACCACTAGCAGGTACCCACGGCTGATCCTTAACCTTTTCAAAGCATAATCAAATATCATAGTCATTCCCGTAACGATGTTAATTATCCACCAAAAAATAAAATTCATATATTCTGTTTCAACAATATTTACATTATCTCCTATAGGTAATGTTTTCATTTTTACCACTAAAAAGAGATACGAGCCGGAATTCCAACTTGGGTGTGCAAGGGGTTGCTTGTATATTTGCGAGTTTGTGTATTTGTGCGTATTTACCTTGTGTGTATTTTGCTTGTGTTTGTTTGCATGTATGTTTGTGTGTACTGGTGTGTTTGTGCGTTGGTGTGTGTGTATTTTACCTAGTTGTATTATGCAGGAAGGGGAGCTACGCTCGTAGTGATCCTTCTTTGTATCTCACAGCATCTGTCTAGTTTGTTCTTTCTAAATCTTGTATGGTGTTTTCTCACACTATTGTTTCTTCAAATTTGTTACAGTCATCCACCAAATTGTGTTTATTTTTTTTATCTTTTATATAACTATTCTTTTTGAGTTTCCCTTTCATGTCCCCTTGTTTTTCTTTTATCACACTTTAATAAGTCTTCATGATTCTATAAATGGCCAATAGATCTCCTCTTTCTCTTCTTTGTTCCAGGGTTGGTAGTTCCAGTTTAGACAATCTTTGTTCGTATGTCAATTTTGAAAATGTTGGGGCCATCTTTGTCGCTGCTCTTTGGATTTTTTTTTCTTCTAATTTCTTTATATTCTTTTTTTGTACTCGGTGTCCATAGTATCGCGGCGTACTCCAATCTTGGTCTTATCAGTGTGAATAATATATTTTTTTTTTATCATTACTCCATCCAAGTAATTAAAAGCCACCTTTATTGATTTCAGTAAATTGTAGGTTTCTCTGGCTATTTTGTTAATATGCTTGTCTGGTGACATGTCTGTGGTGATAATAACTCTTTCGGAACTAACTTTACATCCTTTGTACCGATTTTGTATTCTCCTGATATTCTTTTTTTTTCTTCCAAATTCCATTATACTACATTTCTTAGTGCTGAAGTTCGCTTCCCTCTTCTGACTCCATTCCCATAACTTGACCAGGTCTCTCTGTAGCGATTCATTCTTTTTCCGTACTTTTTTTCATAGTCTTGCGTCGTGTGCAAATAATTTCATGTACCAGTCTACACCTTAATCCATGTCATTTATATATATATATATATATATATATATATATATATATATATATATATATATATATATATATATATATATATATATATATATATATATATATATATATATATATATATAATCAGGAAGAACCCACAGTCGGAATAAAAGGAAACTTTAGAAGAAAGTGTAACTTTCTATATTTCGACTAATAGCTATAGCCCTCTTCAGGAAAGTACTTTCCTGAAGAGGGCTATAGCTATAAGCCAAAATATAGAAGTCACACTTTCTACTAACGTTTCCTTTTATTCCGAATGTGGGTTCTTCGTGATTATTACAGTATTTACAAATGTGCTACAACATTTTGTCTAAGTGATATATATATGTATATATATATATATATATATATATATATATATATATACACATATATTTAGGAAACATTATCGGTGTCAATACTGAACCCTGTGGGACTCCACTTAACATTTCTTCCCAGGTCGAGTTTCTATCTCTGAGCACCACTATAATTTTTCTCCCATGCAAGAAATCTTCCATCCATTCCAGTAATTGTCATTGTACACCTATTGTTTCGATTCTTCTTAATAGTTTTGTGTGTGTGTGTGTGAAATTCTATATTAGATCACGTGTTATACTCGTGATCTACAGTTATTTCCCTCGCGAAAGAGCTCAAAGCTCATATATGACCGATCCCTGGGTAATGCTGTGACCGTAATTACATGCACACCAAACTCCCCGCCCACAAGGGTTGGAGTAACGACTCTCAGTGCAGCGATACAGAATTTTTAAGCCCTGGCCGGGATTCGAACCCGGACCGCTGTACTGGCGGCCGGAAACTAACCGCAGCGCCATCCAGTGTGTGTGTATGTTCACAGCATTACCCAGTGCACGGGCCACATGCAAGCTCTAAGCTCTCATGCGGGATGGTATTGGCTGTCCATCAAAGGCAGTGGTAGTGAAACCCATGTACTTTTCTCCCTTCAAACCTTACTAAACTGGATGAAGCCACCGTGAGGACGTAGATAGAGACTGCATCGTTCCCTATGGGTTAGACCGGTGGTCCTGCAGTAACCCCACAAGGACGGGGTTGGGTGAGGGAGTGAGAAAGTGTAGATGTGATTCTAATAAACGCATGAAGTCGCGAGTGAATCTTCCCTAGCAAGGAAAACATGTTCCAATAATAATTCATCCTGACAAAATTCCCTCGTACTGTCAGTCTGCATAAAGTTACACGTTGCTTGGTTTTCAGTGTGCGTGTGAACTGTTAAAACCAAAGTCCACAATGAGAGAGAGAGTGGATAGGAAAAGTGGATAACGTAAGTTTGACAGGAGGATACAGTGTGGGTGGATGGATGGGGTTGGGGAAACTCGGATGCATGTGGAAGAGCGAGAGATGGATTAATTATGAATGGATGACGCGGTTCAAAGTGACGTTCTTCTAATCCGCTTCATAATATTGACTATTTTGAATGGGTGGGCTACGGGTGATTTCGGCCCAGGGTTTTTCTGGGCCGAAATCGCCGGTGATATATTAATCTTTTAAAAATATATTTTCTTTCAATAATAGATAGATAATAATAGCAGTCCTCCAAATGTTTATCATTGTTTATTTATCATTGAAAGAAAATATAAAGAGAATGTTAAAAACTACTTATATATCATTTCAAGTAACAATATTTTTTGCACATACTGTGTGAAAACGAAATAAAATTTATAAAACAAATAATTTAAATTTAAATTATACAACTTTCATGTGTGGACTAAGGTAAATAGTGTAATTAGTGCCCAAAAAAGTTGCCTAACATTGATAACATGATATAACAAGGAGTCTAGGGTTGTTCAAAAAACTAATTCTGGCGTTAGTTTATTTTGATGTTAAATGTCATGGTAACGCTCTGTGTTACCATGATGTTTAATGTCAAGATATATTTAACGCCAAGATAGTGCATTTTTTTTTCTAAACCCAACCTAGAAGTTCAACATCATTAGTGAACATGCAGGAGAGAAGTGCATCGAATGTAGAATGTTTCAGCCACAGATGTTGCGGCCAGAACTCTGCAGGGTAGGACGTTTCGGCCAGTCCTCCAAATGTTGCTATTATTATTTACTTATTATTGAAAAAATATATATTATTAAAAGAATTAGAAAAATACTTAAATATCATATCAAGTACGAGTAACAATATTTTTGCACATACATACATACATATACCAAGGCTTTTCCCCCATTACAAGGGATATAGCCAAAAAGGAAAAGGCATAAAATAATTCCCACCCATTCCAACCCTGAATACGTTCCACCCTCCCTCTTATCTTAGCACCTCCTGGATGACGGGTCATCCCTGCACCTTGCCCACTGCCCTGGGTCAGAAACAGTGTCGCAAGACACAGCACATCCACAGCAAGGCCGCTTCATTAAATCGGCGACTCCCCCTCTCCGTCCCCCCATGCATAAAAGGAGAAGACGGGGAGAAATCCCTTTGGGCTGCGTCAAATTTTGCTCACACATATTACCTCACCCCCAACCCCCCGCCCCTGCCACCTTAGGCATCATAACCTCAGCCATCTACAACCACGCTCCATTCACCCCTGTCTTCTGTCCACTCCCTTCCTCCCTCCACAGACATTCCCCACTTCCCCAACGCCCCCTACACCCCATCCATCCACCTCATTCTAGGACGTCCCCTCATGTTCACTTCTTCCACATCTGCCTTCCATACCTCTTTTACTAGTCTTTCTTCACTCATTCTTTCTATGTGTCCAAACCATCCTAATATTCTTTCATCAACCCTATCTCCCACCTCCCTTTCCAACCCTGTTCTCATCCTCACCTCCTCATTTCTCAAACTCTATCTAGCCTAGTAACCCCCATCATACTTCTCGAACACCTCATCTCAAACACATTCAAACTCCTTCTCTCCTCCTCTCTTATGTTCCATGTTTCTACCCCATACAGTGCTGTTGGCACAATCACTCCTTTATACAGTCTCCTCTTAGTATCCATTCCCAAATGTCTATTTCTCATTACACTTTTTAATCCACCAAGGTATTTACTCGCTTCTCTCAATCTACATTACCTCCACCTTTTCCTGCCACATTTGCACCCAAGTATCTAAAACTATCCACTTCCTTCATTCGCTCTCCCTTAATGCTCACTTCCAGTCTACTGCCACCAAGCCTTCAAGCTTAAGGGGACTCCCCACCCAATTTTTTTTTTTTTTTCTGGAGGATCCTGCTGATTTTTTCTGCTGATTTTTTCTAGGTCTGAGGAAACCTTCACAGCTTGAATTTTATTCAGATTTGACCAGTAGTTTTTTTTTAATAAAAAACGTAAAAAATACCATATTTTTGGGCTTCTTTCAAATCCTATCTCCTCTTACAATTTTATTCAATGTCTTTCATTTTATAGCAAAAGAATCTTCTACATATATAGAAAAACAAAATAGATTTTTTTTAATATCTCTGTTGAACGCCGAGGAAAAAAAATTATAAAAAAAACGCAAAATTTTGATTTGACACGTTATTTAAAAAATTCTATTTAACGTATGCAAAAAAGCTCTCTATTTCATTTTTTGTCATTTATCTAGCTATCAATAGAGACCTCATATGCAAAGATCGGTTGAAAACTGAGGGAGGAGATAGACTTTGTGCATCCAAAACTTAAATTTTTCAGAAACAAGTGTTAATTTTTTATTTTTTTCCTTAGTTTGACTAAATTTTACATTGGACCTCCTAAGGCCCATTGAAAACAGGTTCCATTGTATTATCATGATGATTTTGCATCTTTCAAGTAACTCAGGCACTTTGTACCCTCCTACAGTGTAGGATATTATTCACTCAAAGTGAGGGTCTCATAAGCCGCCACCTCACTCTTTGTCGCAAAGTTTGAGTTCTTGGTCTAGAATGACCCAGCAAGGTAGCCTGATTGCTGGGATTCAGCTCTCTTTTCTTGGGTTTCCTTTCTGGTGTTGGAACAGGCTCTTGCTGCATCAGGGATATCACTGCGAGGTTTGAGACTCTAAACCCAAGGTGTTGCAACAAGGAGGCATCCTTGTAGCCACTTGTTAGCAAACAGTTGTTTGCGTAGAGACAATGTGTCTGATATAGGTGTAGAGGACAGAGGATTAGGTGCTGAGGATGTGGATGTAGATGGCAGGGAGAGAGCTGCTGGAGGGAGTAGTAGTGGTGGTGGCGGAGGTGGTGATAACAAAGTTGATGCTGGGGTTCTTTCTTTCTCCCCTTGAGTTGCCAATGTAGACGTTCTTATCGTCTGCAAGTGTGCCTTTTGTTTGGATAGCTTAGGAAAGGCTAATATCTTCAAATATCTCTGCATGCCGGACGTAAGAGAAAACTGTATGAGTGCATCAAACGCAAGAAAATGGAGTAAGATATGGTCAAAACGTATGTAAACAATGGTCGTGCGCAGCATGTGGCTGCCGGGGGGAGGGAGGGTAGGCCCTTTAAACCCTTTAAAAATGGCGGTACGATAAAAACACTTTACCAGCATCTAGAGCAAGATCCTTACTCTGTATTTATGCAATAAAACAATTTTCTTCGATTTTTTCTTAAATCTGGGGGTGGGGGTCCCCTTAAAAGGTTATTTTCGCTGGACCGAAATCACCGGGCCGAAATCACCTTGGGCTGAAATCACCTGATCCACTCCTGTGCTGTACCTCACTGCATTGCCAATAACCCGAAAAGTGTGCCAATAGCCCGCAACCTTTATGTGTACGTATTTACATATATAAACATATAGATAATAGAACGAATAAACAAATACAGACAAACACGCACACATACACACGTCACTACAAACAAACGCTCACTAACAGCCCTGTTCTTTGACACTCATAGGTCATCTGTTGGGTACTATACTCGATCTTTGGTGAAGTGTGCCTCACAAGCTGCCCACTTTGATTTGTTATCACGTTTAAGGCTACCACACGTAACAGCAGCATCTCCACCCGCCAACAATGACGTCAAACACTTTGCATTTCAGAATAACGCTTTCGAGTAGAAACCACCGCGCGACATTCTTCCGTCATGCAAACACTTGACTGAAATTTCATGGTGGCGACACGAACCCTGATCCCAGTCTCGATTTTGCAGGAGAGAGATTTATACAGGTAATATTTTAGGGAATTGAGACACCCTTGCAGACAAGAGTCACTTAGTATATTTCTATGATCGGAGAGTAATCCCCCATGAAACAAAACCGACAACTTTTAATTTCTACTAAAGCACCCACTTGGTACCCTCTCATGATTTCTCCTTTACTTGCTACCGACTCCATCTCTTCAGCGCAATCACTTGTTCCCAACCATACAGGTGTCGGATAACGACGATGAAATAAAATACTTTATCTTAAAAAAAAAAAGAGAAATCAGAGGGTGCAATTCCGACCAGTAACCCAAGTTTGGTTGAACATCTATAGGCCTTGCTGCCGCACGTCTCGCAATACTATACTGCGAAGCCATTAATGCTTGCAAGGCCGTCAACAGACATGCAGTACATACAAACTAGATAAACAAAGAAAACTTACTTTTCTCTAAGCAAGGACTAACCTTTTATCAAGGGTGGGTTCGTAAGAAAGCCTGATGTCACTTCGTTACAGGTGACAGCCAATGCACTATTGCGCGAAGATTTTTCTCATGTGTCTGTCGCGTCCTAGCCGGTTCCAGCCGACGTGGTTTTTCCTGCACTCGTCTCGTCCCATCCGGTCAGTCGCATGATGCGCAGTCACTGTGGAGAATACTATGACTTCCGACAGATTTCCCATCTCTTTTAACACGAATGTTGACGGTATATGTTAATCTAGGTGACCGTCCCACCGAGTTAATACTGGGATACTCTGTGTGAACTTATATACAACTTTCAACACTACAAAACTACGTACCTGTGAACAGCAGGGAACGCATCGAACCCTGAAACGTATAATGGCATCACAAAGCATCATGTATCTTTATAAATATGTACTTATTTCCATTATTCATATTGGTTTGAATATTTCAATGAACTAAATTTATGACTTACCGTGGCCTTGGGGCCACTTGGAAATCTTCTTCATCTTTGTTCTGGTTATGACGGTGATGTGCGCAACGAATTTCGGGCGTGGCATGGAGGGTGAGTATGGGAATGGGAAAGGATAAAGGTATGCTGAGGGGAATGGCTCTCTCACAGAATCCCCTCACTGGTAGGCACACTTCGTCGTATATGCACTTCACATGATATATATAAGGTCTGTGATTGGGGTGAATTCATATCATCCCCTAGTCACGAATCACTAACAGGTCGATTGCATTTCTTGTCTCGGACTTGTCTTGTCCTCAACTAGTACTCAACTTGAACTCAACCACGCAACTCCCTTGTATGGGCGCGAGAGGGGCCTCTCTTGGTCCCGAACGCCTAGTGACCTTTGACCTCTCGTTGTCAAAGGTCTGTGGGAAGTACAACTTCACCTTAACTGAAGTGAAAATGTTGCACGATACATACGTAATCCCCATGCATGGGAACTATAGATGGGTAATGCACCAGAACCAATACTCAAGACGGAGAAGACACCAAGTGGTAAATAAAATGATTAATAATGAAAATGACATATCGGTAACTCGACATTCCTGAGAGGGGTTAGAACAACCGGCTTGTGGTAACTAAGGGGTGTCGAGTCCTTACATAATGCTTTATATAATGTTTTCGTATATAGAAACAAAAATGATAGGCCACTCTATCTAAATGGAAAAAGTAAGACTGTATAATTTGTTATGCATGTTTTCATATACTAAGTTTCTAGAATACAAATTTCATACAGCTTGATATGCTTAATTGCTGTATTTCAATCTTAATCCTAATTCTACAGCTATCAATTCACTAAATTAACTGAGGCCGTAACCACAGATGTCTATATTAATATGTAATAATAGTCTATTTACTCTAAAAAGTGCCTCTGTCGGGATTTATTCCCGACAGTTACCTAAATGAAAAAGGACAAGGTATCAGTCCTTTGGCTTAAATTGTTGTGGTGTGTCGTCATAAGTCAAAATCACAAGTGAGTACAGTTAAGAACCCATCAGTATCCTCTGGGGGCTGGCACTTGAAGGAGGCGTCCCAGCCGACGTGGTTGGTATCCTTTGCACCCGAGTTAAGTTTACATAAAGTGTTTTATTGTGATTATACAGTATTCACACATACAGATTTTCTGACGGTAGAATTGTGTACATCCACGCACATTAAAAGACCCAAACCTTAGGGTGCTGATCGGAAAACGCCCAGACTCTCTTATGCTTTTACTTTTTCTTTTAGGAATGTCCCCTGTGGGGCTACAAGGAGAAGGACGCCTAGTCCCAATCCCCGTCCCTTTCTTCTCGTCTCTTACGATCCAAGTGGAAATACTTGGTGTCAGTATTCTTTTCCCCCACCACAGGGAATTCCCCTTCCACAGAAAAAGAATACTCAGAGAAATGGTACAGGATAGCAACAAGGGGTTGGGGGACAGCATAACGGAGGGACGGTCGTAGTATAAAAGTGTCATCATTTCTCTATGAACAGAGTTTTCCTCTATCATAGACAAAATGATGTGTGGCTCTGGTCCGTATCAACTGCATGCTACTTTGCCACAATAACAAGCAGCCAATACCCCAGACGGGGTATATACATAAATAAAAAAGTAATAATAAATAAATAAAATAAATAATAATAAAAAATATATAGTCTTACTGCAACCCAATAGCCAGTATGGCTACCATTAATAATTAACACTACCTTTACTTAAATATTACATATCTGTCATTTCTACATTGGGCATTCTCCAAAAGTTGAGTATATGTAACATAAAACTAAGTTGAAAGGGAAGGGTGAGTGTAAGTTTGGGAGTGTAAGTGGGAGGTTATCAGGAGTGAAGAGAGGGCGAGGGAGGGAAGGGGTGGCTATTCTAGTAAGTGAAGATATAGGTAAATGGGTAGTGGAGTGGAAGAAGGTTTCCTCAAGGATAATGTGGATGAAGGTGAAACTGGGAAAGGAGATGTGGGTCTTTGTAAGTGCATATGGACCTGGCAGTGAGAAGAGTGTAGAAGAAAGGGAAGCCTTTTGGATAGATTTAAATGAGTGCATAGAGGATTTAGGGAGAAATGTCAATGTAATAGTACTGGGAGACCTTAATGCTAGGGTAGGAAATTATCCAATTGATGGAGTGTTGGGAAATGTGGAGTTCCAGGGAAGAATCGTAGTGGAGAGTTGATGGTGGAAATGTGTCTAGAAAGAGAGTTGATGATAGCAAATACAGTGTTTCGGAAGAAAGTCAAGCATAAGTACACATGGGAGAGGGTGGTGGAGGGAAGGGTGGTAGATAGAGCGTTGATGGATTATGTAGTGATTAATAGGACTAGTTAAGGATGTACATGTGCTAAGGGGAGAGGGTGGGGGAATATCAGATCATTTTTTGATAGAAGGTAAGTTGAGAGTGGAGGATAGATGGAGAAAGAGGAAAGGGACAAAAGGTAGGGAGGTGCTTAGAGTGAACTCTTTAAATGAAAAGGAAAAGGAGAAGGAGTACAAGAAGAAGCTGAAGGAGGAGTGGGAGGGAGTGAAGGATAGAGTAGAGGTAGGTGTGGAGGAGGAATGGGGATGGTTCAAGGAGGGAGTCACAAAGTGTGCAAAGATGGTGTGTGGAACAAGAAGGACAGGAGGAAATAGAAGGAAGGGTAGTGAATGATGGGATGAGGAAACAAAGAAGGTTGTAGAAGAGAAGAAGCGAGCTTTCACAGATTGGTTACAATATAGAACGAGGGAGTCATATGAGAGGTACAAAGAAAAGAAAAGAGAAGTAAAGCAAAAGGTAAAGGAGGCAAAGAGGGGAGCAGATGTGAAATGGGGTAAGAGTATGACAGAAAATTTTGAAAGTAATAAAAAGATGTTTTGGAAAGAAATTAAGAGAGGAAGAGGAGGCGAATCAAGTAGAGAAGAAAAGGTGCAGATGGAGAGTTGATAATGGAAGAGAAGGCAGTAAGGGGAAGATGGACAGAATATTTTAGGGAGCTGCTAAATGTGAAGGAGGATGGGGAGGGAAAGATAGCTGCAGTGGGAAATGCTAAGAAAATGAGAGTGATTAGTGAGGGAAATGGAGGAGAAATAAAGAAGGATGAAGTGAAGGCAGTTGTTAAGATGATGAAAGCTGGTAAGGCACCTGGTCTAGATGGATGCCATGCAGAATGTCTAAACAAAAGGAGGTACAGTGATGGTGGACTGGCTGGTGAGGTTATTTAATGTTTGCTGGAGAGAGGGTAGAGTGCCGGAGGAATGGAGGAGTGCCTGTATAGTTCCACTTTACAAGGGGAAAGGGGACAAGTATGAATGTAGTAGTTTCAGAGGGATTAGCTTGTTAAGTGTAGTTGGGAAGGCTTATGGGAGGATCTTGATTGAGAAGATTAGGAGAGGAAGAGAGGGAGTAATTGGTGAGGAACAGTGTGGATTTAGGACAGGTAGAGGTTGTGTAGATCAGATCTTTGTGGTAAGACAGATATGTGAGAAAGCTATAGGAAAAGGTAAGGATGCTTTTTGGGATTTTATGGATCTGGAAAAGGCTTACGATAGGGTAGATAGAGAGGCACTGTGGGAGGTTATATATACGGGATAGGAGGAAAGCTACTGGGAGCTGTCAAGAGTTTTTATGAGAGTAGTAGAGCTTGTGTCAGATGGATTGGAGATAATTAAAGAAAATGGAGAAAAGTGGGAGGTGAGCCAGCCGTTGTTTGCGGACGACACTGCGCTTGTGGCAGGATCGGAGGAGGGATTGAGGAAGTTGGTGACAGAGTTTGGGAGAGTAAGTGATAGAAGAAAGCTAAAGATAAATGTGGGTAAAAGTAAGGTGATGAGATGTACAAGGGGTGAAAGTGGCAGTAGAACTGGAAGTGAGCATTAAGGGAGAGCGACTGGAGGAAGTGGAATCTCTTATTATAATAATAAGATATTCCAGTTATATTTGTTTATGCATATGGTGTTTATACCTAATAATCTGGCACCTGGTCCCACCATAATAAAGATTTATTAGGTATTACATGCTCGAAGGCAAGGGTATCATGATGCGCCACATCACTCATTGTAGCCAGGTTTGATTAGAACGCCCCAGGCTGATATTGTTTGTTGGGCTGCCTGGTCTTTTCTTTTTCTGACGTCTCTTCCTCTTTCTAGGTGTTAGTCTTCTTTCCTCCTTTCGTTTCAGTACTTTTTCCATTGCATGGTTCGGTCCAAACATACTTGTGAGAAGATGATATTTCTCGTAACCAAAGTTGTGGTCTAGGATGGTCACTTGGCTGGCAAACTTCACCCTAAAATATCCTGCATGCTTTATTTTCAAACACTTCTGCCACACTTTAGAATGCAGTGATTCGTTAGGGTTTTATGCATACTCCTCCTTTACTCATGCGTCACGGACATTTAATAGACATTTAAAGGGCTGCTCGCTAGGCCCTTTAAAATTGCGGTAGAGAAAAAAGAACTTCACCATTCGATATTAGAGGGATACTAGGTGTTGCCTGGCTGTAGAACAGAAAACCGATATTTTTCACACGCATCTACAAAAATTAAGGCGGATCTCCCCCTTAATACACAACTCCGTTGACCTTGACAGTACTGTCATCTTCTTTACACCTGCACAAGTACGAAATTATAAGATAAAATCCGAATACGAATGAAATATATATACATATCATGTCCGTAGGGACGGAAATATAAAGTGACTGATCACAATGAGTGCTATTTTGAAACCCCGTTTAAACAACAATGTTTGTTTTACATTAAAAAACAGTTCGGTTAGTTACAAACATGGCGGAGGCAGTAAGAGTCAAAACCCGAACTCCTAATGGTAAATGAATTCTGTTGAATCTACAAATATGTAATTCAGCTTCTAGAAAACTATATGGGTTTAATTAAAGTTCCCCACTTTTTTGTAACTGTTATGAGTATGGGTACCATGCCCCAGGTATATATTACCAGCGTCTTTCATGTGTGACTACGCATTTGTTTATGTGAATCAGCTGATTCCTGCCTCCTTGATGGCGTTTGGTGCTAAATCCTTTCATTCATTGTACATTGATCTTCATTGTATGATTGCCATAATTTCATATTATTAGTTTCAAGTGGAAATGTATACTTTTGGATCGAATAGAGGCATATCGATGTATGAATTATTTTGGTATTTGGGCTGAATAGTTATATAAATACGAATAAATATAGTAGCAAAACCTGCTCTTTGTGCTCGGTGGAAGGAAACAATAACTTCACCTAGATAACTCACCTGACCAAATAACAAACAAAAAACTGTACGCATAGTCACATAGCTTAATTATTACTCATCTCATAATTGTTGAGCATAAGGCAAATTATGATAAACTTTAAAGGGCAAATTGGATACTGAATTCTGTTAGCATAACTCCAACCGTAATGTAGATTACAGTTAGTTGAATGCATACACTGATGACCCCATCCTGATGAAAAAAGAACTGGTTGAACAGAAAGTGTGAGATAGCAAACAAGAAGGAAGGAGATAAGGCATGTAATTATTTCACTCTGTTGAATAGGTTAATTTGCCCCTGCTTTTGCCTAAGTCTGGTGTATTTCTTATATTGAATTTAATTTTTCCACAGTTTTCTCCAGTCACATATTCTTTGTAGTGATTCATTTTGTAACAATTGGTAGGCTTCTTTTATTTTCTTCATGTTTGTGTTGCCTGCAATGGATGAATACTGAGCCAATTTTTAACTGATACTTTACCATGATTCTGTTGTTATTGATCAATCTTTTACTGAGACACTGTATATCTTTTTTTTTATGTTTCTCTAGTAGAGAATTAAAATATTATCATGTTCCCATGCATGTTGTAAATGGCAACTAAATGGGGTGCTAGTGAGCAGGGCTGGTTTTGAGCCAATATGACTGATTTGATCAAGTTGGACCCTTGACTCAAGGGGTCCTTGTGACTTAAGTGGGCCCCACGTGGAAGTATTTAAGCCTGTGTATAAACAGTATGTCTGTAGTGGTCTTGACTTTTATGGAAAAATGAAAACTTTCATATAATTTTTCAGTATCTAGTATATCAAGCATTTAATGTTTTTTGGCTAAGACTGACATACATACAACATAAAAATAAAACTCCAATTTTGAACTTTTGTATGTGCTGTACAATTTCCTAGCACTAGCCCTGGTAGTGAGGACCCTGTGGGATCCTGCTCTGTATTTTTCTCCCCTGGAATGTTAAGGTTTTAACTCCACCATTACTATTAGTTTTGATTTAAATTCTTACTTTCTGTTTCAGAAACGAGTATGCCAAACCAGATTGGTTGAAAAGAAGGAGAAAACCGAGTGAAGAAGAAAAAAGCTTTGGATGACTTTATGAAAAACGAATATGAAAACACAGACCTTCCAGAATTAGACATAAAGGAACGTAAACAGGATCTTAAGAAATGTGAGACTGAAAATGCAGTTGAAGAAGAAAACCTTGCAAAGAGTGGTAAAGAAAACATTGCTGGGGAAGATACTGCACCTGATGAAATAAGAGATTGTGAGGAATTAGAATGTGAGCAAGGAGACACTGGAAGTAGACACATAGAAGAACATGCTGCATCAGCGCCAATGCCTCCAGAGCAACTAACATATGAGCAGCTTAATTGTCAATTGGATACTATGGAACCCTATTTAAAAGTATGTTTTGCTTTAAGATAAGTATGGTTTCTTTTTGAATTACAGTTTGAATGTTACTGGTACTAGGTTAGTAGGTAAAAAGTTTGTGTGGAACTGTGATTGACCACTGCACAAATCTTTCAAGGATGAAATTATAACAGGGTTTTTCTTCTGTGTAATAGTTTAATAATACCCAATAGTAGGAAGAAGGAGTTATACATTTCTCAGCTCTTCTTATTTGAAAAAGTTGAGGAAATATAGTAGAACATAAGAATATAAGAATAAAGGAGACTGCAAAAGACCATAAGGCCTACACTAGGCAGTCTCCATATCCATCACCACCTGTCTATCTGCATCCATAAAGCTGTCTAATCGTTTTTTTTAAAAACAACCTGATAGATTTCAGCGCTTACTACATGGTTACTATAGTTTATTCCATTCATCAACCACCCCTAGTAGTAAAACCAATTCTTGCCTATTTTCCCTTCATAAATCTAAATTTTTCCAGTTGTATACCCATTACTAGCGAAGTCCTGCCCTGTTGTTTTATTTTGATGACCTTGTTTGAATCAAACTTGTTATAACCTTTGATCCACTTGAACACTTCTATTTGATTCCAACCCACACTCTGCTATGCCTTCCAGAGAGTGTAAGTTAAGGTTTGACCTCAGCCTCTCATCGTAAGCTGATAGAAAGCCTCTCTTTGTAAGCTAAACAGAAGAAGAAGCCTCTCTTCGTAGAAGCTGATAGAGATCAGTTCATGAGCTTAGTCAAGTGAGCTGAGTGCAAACTGTTCGATAGGCTGCATCTCTAGAGTATGAGTTTTAGGGTTGTTGTATGGTGTGTCAAAAGGGTAGGCACCAGGTAGATGATGGTTGTGGGAACCCTGTCATAGCTCCTTAGTGTATAGATTAAGGTACTAGTACTGCTTCCACAAGAGGGGTGCATTGGTGATGAATTGGCAGTGTTACTGGGGAGACCGCATGGGTTGCAATATTTATAGGTTTTAAAAACAGGGAGGGGAAAAGGAATGAACATGAGAAGGAAGGGAAGTGTGTGGGTTTCTACTCCCTAGCCACCTTGCTTTGCAGGGTAGGTGTCGCCTATGGGGTTGAGGATACAGTATTAAAGATTAAGCAAGGGAAAGAGAATATTATAACATTTACTAGTTATTTAAGGGTGGTTTGAAAATTCATAGAATATTACTAGTTGGTGTATCCCTTCGTGTATTAGAATTTTTTTTTTTTAACTGCCTTGATTGTAATTATCCAGATTTCAGGTTTTCAATTGAGGTCAATTACTTGTACTCCCATGGATAGTATTGTTCAGTATAGATGTAATTTCCCTAAACTTATTCGAGCTAGTGGGAGATATGTCTGATTCTTGTAAGAGAGAGGGACCAGTGATGGTAGTCAGCTCAAAAGTGGTCTTACAAGACGATTGTTTGTAGAGGAATTTTGGGCTGGGTCTAGGAAATAGAATGTCACTTTCTTGGAATTATATCCCACAGATGAACTGAGGTGGGTTGACAGGTATTTGAAAGATGTTTTCTTTGATGATTATCTTTTAAGACCACCACTTTACAGTTTCCTTGTTGTTGGTCCTTCATTAAAATAATGTCTGGCTAATGCCAGAGGATTATCACACGCAAATGTACTTATAATAAACCCCAATAGTAGTAGGAGTATTCCAATTAAAACATACATTTCACACTAATGGACATGTCCTCCATGCATAATGGACCCCGCCCATTGTCTAACAAATCTCGTCTGGACACTTAAAAGACATACAGACATCTTTTAGTAATAATGACCTTGGTTTGTTGTGTAACAAAATATATTTTGGATGCTTAAATGGCCATTACAGATATCTTTCACTTTATAAAGTACCTTTTCCAGTGGTGAGGCATCTTGTCATTTGTATCTCTCATCGCCAAGTAAACCAGGGTTCATTAACTCCAGACACATCTGTGCAAGTTAAGCACAGGTGTGAACATTTTCAGCTATACATGCAAATACTTGTGATTGGTGGAACATCTCACCATTGTTTTTCCCATTGTTTTATTACCTAGTCATATAGCAGATTGCCAGTAAAATGTCCATTATAATGA
>NC_134796.1:686633-742866 GCF_046742065.1 Oratosquilla oratoria | reverse complement strand
GGGTATTGAAGAGAGGTGATTTTGTATTTGTTGAGGTGGAATGTTGGTTGGGGGATATTGTTGGAGGATATAAGTAGGGGGGGAGGGGGGAGTATTTTGAGAGATGGTGATGTTTGGTTAATTGTGGGTGAAGGTAGGAGTGAGAGGTGAAGGGGGAAGAGATTGAATGTGATGGTTTGTGGAGGGAAAGGGGAATTTGAGGGAATTTTGAGAGTGGTTATGTGGGGGTTGTGGGGTAGGTGGGAGAGGAATTTAGAGGGGGAAGTAGGGTTGGTTGTGTTGAGGGGAGGGGGGTTTATTGTGAGTTAGGAATTTGTGGGGAATTAATTGGAGGAAAGGGGGTATTTAGGTGGGGTGGAGGAAGTGGGGGATGGGTAGGGTGATGGATATTTGGGGTTGTGGTTATGTGGGTTGTGAGGGGTTGTTATTGATGGGGGTGTGAGGGAGGGGGGGTGGGGTTAGGGGTGGAGGTGGGGGTGGGTGGGAGTATAGTGGAAGGGGATGGAAGAGAGTGTTGTTTTTATGAAAATGTTTGTTGTTTTTGTTTGTTGTATTTTTATTGTGAGAGTGTATTGAGGGGGTTGGTGATTGTTGGTGAATTGTTATTGAGGGGGGGTTGGGTGATGAGGGGGGGGGTTAATAGTTATGA
Organism: Oratosquilla oratoria; assembly: GCF_046742065.1. Lineage (NCBI taxonomy): Eukaryota > Metazoa > Arthropoda > Malacostraca > Stomatopoda > Squillidae > Oratosquilla > Oratosquilla oratoria. The sequence goes on along the minus strand of NC_134796.1, from coordinate 742,217 downwards.
TGAGGTGGTGGAGTTGTTTAGATAAGTGGTTTTAGGGTAAGGTGAAAAGAGGGTTTTAGAGAGGGGCCGCCCGGTAGCCCAAGTGGATAGCGTGTCGAACTCACGAGCGGGTGGTCGTGAGTTGGATTCCCCGGGAACCAATGCAGCCTATGTCGCGTTGGTTCTCGACAGCTTTGACCAGGGCTCAAATCTTCCAGGGGTTTCTTCTACTTCCCACGGCGTGGGAGTGGGATGGTGGGTGAGTGGTCACCAAGGAATTTTATTCAGCTGAGGGGAACCTCGCTGTCCCAAGGAGAAATTTTAATCCCCTTTTTTTTTGGGCTAAAAAATCAACCTTGCACTTTGGCTTTGCAACGTGGCTCAATTTTGGGCTTAAAAGAAAAAGTACCATATTGGGTAAGAATGTCTATTTTGTCAATTTTTTTTCTAATTTTCTTTTGTATATTAGCTTTCTTGCCTTTCATTTTTCTTATTTTGTTGGGCTAGGAAGAAAAATAAAGATGTCACTTTGGGGCGCTTTAAAAGAAAGGTGGCAAATTTGAGCGAAAAAATGTCAATTTTGCTATTCCTCTAATTTTCTTTTTATACAATTTTCTTATATAAATCTTATTTCTTGCTCTGTTTTCTTTTTTTCTTTTATTCATTTATTTATTTTTTCGATGGGCCTCGATTGAATGTTGTGGGCTTCATTCAACTCCTCCAGGTATGGACGTCGCTCCTGGTCCGGAACCATGCAGGAGGCGTTCTCCACTGTCGTCGTGAGGGTTTGGGCTTGCCCCTCCACGTCTCGACGTCACTCCTGCTCCGGAACCAGGCTGGAGGTGTCCGCCATTGTGGGGCGACTGGACTCGGCCTCCGGTTCGGGTGACGCTCTCCTGAGTCCCGAGTCGCCCTCTGGGACAGCCTCCAGGGGCTCGTGTCTCTCTGGAGCCTGGAGGAGGAGGAGATGGCTGGCTCCTCGCATATCGAAGAAGAAGAGACATCGTCGTCATCTTCTTCTTCGTGGTTGTCGTGCATCCAGCAAGGGAACCTCCATCCTTCGGAGCATTCTCGCTTGCTGATGCAAAAGATGCAATCTTCTGTGCTAATGCTGCGCAGGTAGTCTTCTACGAGGACCCTCTTCCTTTGGGCGGGATCTTCTTGTGGGAGCACCTATTGAAGGGTCCCTGGGCTTCTGGCCTCCTTTCTTGTCTCCATCCTTGGGCTTGGGCTTGTAAGTCGGGTTGGTTCCTCCTTGCGGGCGATCATCGGAGGAAGTCTTCGCCAGGCAAGGGCTTGAGGCCTGTAACAGGCTCTTCTCCAGCAGAGTGCGCCGTCGTTGAACATAATTCCCTCCACAATTCAGGACTTCCACGGAATCGAGGCTCAGCACGTGTGACTCCGCTTGTCGCATCTCGGTTTTGCTGCCGATGCTGATGGTCAGTCGCAGTCATTATCATCCTTATTATTATCCTTGTTATTATCCTTGTTATTATTATCCTTGTTATTATCATCGTTGTTATTATTATTGTTACTATTATTGTCATTATTATTGTTATTATTATTGTTACTATTATTGTTGTTATTACTATTGTTGTTATTATTGTTGTTATTATTGTTGTTATTATTATTGATAATTATTGTTATTATTATTGTTGTTTACTATTAATTGTTGTTATTATTATTGTTGTTATTATTATTGTTGTTATTATTATTGTTGATATTATCCATTGTTGTTATTATTATTGTTGTTGTTATTATGATTGTTTATTATTATTGTTGTTATACTATTGTTATTATTATTGTTGTTATTATTATTGTTAATGTTATTGTTCTTTTTTCTTATTGTTGTTATTATTATTGTTGTTATTATTATTGTTGTTATTATTATTGTTGATATTATCATTGTTGTTATTATTAATGTTGTTGTTATTATGATTGTTTTTATGATTGTTATTATTATTGTTGTTATACTATTGTTATTATTATTGTTGTTATTATTATTGTTAATGTTATTGTTCTTTTTCTTATTGTTGTTATTATTATTGTTATTATTATTGTTATTATGGTTATTATTATTGTTGTTATTATTATTGTTATGTTATTATTGCTGTTATACTATTGTTATTATTATTGTTGTTATTATTATTGTTAATGTTATTGTTCTTTTTCTTATTGTTGTTATTATTATTGTTATTATTATTGTTATTATGGTTGTTATTATTATTGTTGTTATTATTATTGTTATGTTATTATTGCTGTTATTATTATTGTTCTTATTGTTATTTTTGTTATTGTTAGTTATTATTATTATTGTTGTTATTATTATTGTTATTATTATTATTATTATTGTTGTTATCATTATTTGTTGTTATTATTATTGTTGTTATTTATTATGGTTGTTATTGTTATTGATGTTATTGTTATTATTATTGTTGTTATTATCATTGTTGGTATTGTCATTGTTATTATTATTATTATTATTATTATTATTATTATTATTATTATTATTATCATTATTATTATTATTATTATTATTATTATTATTATTTTTATTATTATTATTATTATTATTTTTATTATTATTATTATTATTATTATTATTATTATTATTATTATTATTATTATTATTATTATTATTATCATCATCATCATCATCTTCATCATCATCATCATCATCATCATCATCATCATCATCATCATCATCATCATCATCATCATCATCATCATCATCATCATCATCATCATCATCATCATCATCATCATCATCATCATCATCATCATCATCATCATCATCATCATCATCATCATCATCATCATCATCATCATCATCATCATCATCATCATCATCATCATCATCATCATCATCATCATCATCATCATCATCATTATTATTATTATTATTATTATTATTATTATTATTATTATTATTATTATTATTATTATTATTATCATTATTATTATTATTATTAAGGTTTGGGTCTTTTAATGTGCGTGGATGTGATACAGATGAGAGTAAAAGGGAAGAGATAGGTAGTATGTTTGTGAGAAGAAAGTTGTATGTGTTGGCTTTGAGTGAAACTAAGTTGAAAGGGAAGGGTGAGTGTAAGTTTGGGAGTGTAAGTGGGAGGTTATCAGGAGTGAAGAGAGGGTGAGGGAGGGAAGGGGTGGCTATTCTAGTAAGTGAGGAGATAGGTAAAGGGGTAGTGGAGTGGAAGGAGGTTTCCTCAAGGATAATGTGGATGAAGGTGAAACTGGGAAAGGAGATGTGGGTCTTTGTAAGTGCATATGGGCCGGGCAGTGAGAAGAGCGTGGAAGAAAGGGAGGCCTTTTGGATAGATTTAAATGAGTGCATAGAGGGTTTAGGAAGAAATGTCAATGTAATAGTACTGGGAGACCTTAATGCTAGGGTGGGAAATGGTCCAATCGATGGAGTGGTTGGGAAGTGTGGAGTTCCAGGAAAGAATCGTAGTGGAGAGTTGATGGTGGAAATGTGTCTAGAAAGAGAGTTGATGATAGCAAATACAGTGTTTCGGAAGAAAGTCAAGCATAAGTACACATGGGAGAGGGTGGTGGAGGGAAAGGTGGTAGATAGAGCGCTAATGGATTATGTAGTGGTAAATAGGATTATGATAGGAAGAGTTAAGGATGTACATGTGCTAAGGGGAGAGGGTGGGGGAATATCAGATCATTTTTTGGTGGAAGGTAAGCTGAGAGTGGAGGATAGATGGAGAAGGAGGAAAGGGACAAAAGGTAGGGAGGTTCTTAGAGTGAACTCCTTGAATGAAAAGGAAAAGGAGAAGGAGTACGAAAAGAAGCTGAAGGAGGAGTGGGAGGGAGTAAAGGATAGAACAGAGATGGGTGTGGAGGAGGAATGGGGATGGTTCAAGGAGGGAGTCTTAAAGTGTGCAAGGATGGTGTGTGGAACAAGAAGGACAGGGGGAAATAGAAGAAAGGGTAGTGAATGGTGGGATGAGGAAACAAAGAAGGTTGTAGAAGAGAAGAAGCGAGCATTCACAGATTGGTTACAAAAGAGGACAGGGGAGTCATATGAGACGTACAAAGAAAAGAAAAGAGAAGTAAAGCAAAAGGTAAAGGAGGCAAAGAGGAGAGCAGATGTGAAATGGGGTAGGAGTATGACAGAAAATTTTGAAAGTAATAAAAAGATGTTTTGGAAAGAAATTAAGAGAGGAAGAGGAGGCGAATCAAGTAGGGAAGAAAAGGTAAAAGTTACAGATGGAGAGTTGATAATGGAAGAGATGGCAGTGAGGGGAAGATGGGCAGAATATTATAGGGAGTTGCTGAATGTGAAGGAGGATAGGGATGGAAAGATAGCTGCAGTGGGAAATGCGAAGAAAATGAGAGTGATGAGTGAGGAGAATGGAGGAGAAATAAGGAAGGATGAGGTGAAGGCAGTTGTAAAGATGATGAAAGCAGGTAAGGCACCTGGTCTGGATGGATGTCATGCAGAATGTCTGAAAAAGGGAGATTCAGTGATGGTGGACTGGTTGGTGAGGTTATTTAATGTTTGCTGGAGAGAGGGTAGAGTACCGGAGGACTGGAGTAGTGCCTGTATAGTTCCTCTTTACAAGGGAAAAGGGGACAAGTGTGAATGTAGTAATTTCAGAGGGATTAGCCTGTTGAGTGTAGTAGGGAAGGCTTATGGGAGGATCTTAATTGAGAGGATTAGGAGAGGAACAGAAGGAGTAATTGGTGAGGAACAGTGTGGATTTAGGACGGGTAGAGGTTGTGTAGATCAGATCTTTGTGGTAAGACAGATATGTGAGAAAGCTATAGGAAAGGGGAAGGATGTTTTTTGGGCTTTTATGGATCTGGAAAAGGCTTATGATAGGGTAGACAGAAAGGCACTGTGGGAGGTTATGCAGATATACGGGATAGGAGGAAAGCTTTTGGGGAGCTGTCAAGAGTTTTTATGAGAGTAGGTAGAGCATGTGTTAGGATTAGAAATGGAGGAGAGTGAGTGGTTTGAAGTAAAGGTGGGCTTTCGTCAAGATGCGTTATGTCGCCCTGGCTGTTCAACTTATACATGGATGGGGTGGTGCGAGAGGTGGAATGCTAGGGTAGTGAGTCAGGGATTGGAGATGGTTAAAGAAAATTAGAAAAAGTGGGAGGTGAGCCAGCTGTTGTTTGCGGACGACACTGCGCTTGTGGCAGGGTCAGAGGAGGGATTGAGGAAGCTGGTGGCAGAGTTTGGGAGAGTATGTGATAGAAGAAAGCTAAAGATAAATGTGGGTAAAAGTAAGGTGATGAGATGTACAAGGGGTGAAAGTGGCAGTAGACTGGAAGTGAACCATTTAAGGGAGAGCGACTGGAGGAAGTGGATAGTTTTAGATACTTGGGTGCAAGTGTAGCAGGAAAAGGTGGAGTGAAGGTGGAGGTAGAATGTAGATTGAGAGAAGCGAGTAAATGCCTTGGTGGTTTAAAGAGTGTAATGAGGAATAGACATTTGGGAATGGATGCGAAGAGGAGACTGTATGAAGGAGTGATTGTGCCAACAGCACTGTATGGGGCAGAAACGTGGAACATAAGAGAAGAAGAGAGAAGGAGTTTGAATGTGTTTGAGATGAGGTGTCTGAGAAGTATGGTGGGGGTTACTAGGCTAGATAGAGTGAGAAATGAGGAGGTGAGGAGGAGAACAGGGGTGAAAAAGGATTTGGGAGATAGGGTTTGATGAAAGAATATTAGGATGGTTTGGACACATGGAAAGAATGAGTGAAGAAAGACTAGTAAGAGAGGTATGGAAGGCAGATGTGGAGGGAGTGAAACATGAGGGGATGTCCTAGGATGAGGTGGATGGATGGGGTGAAGGGGGCTTTGGAGAAGAGGGGAATGTCTGTTGAGGAAGGAAGGGAGAGGACGGAAGACAGAGGTGAGTGGAGAATGGTTGTATATGGATGATGTTGTGACTGCATGAGGAGGAATGGGCGGGGGTGGGGGTGGGGGGGTAGTATGTGTGAGTAAATTTTGACGCAGCCCGAAGGGATTTCTCCCCGTCCTCGCCTTATATGCAAAGGGGGACGGAGAGGGGGGGTCGCCGATTAAATGAAGCGGCCTTGCTGTGGATGTACTGTGTCTTGCGACATTGCTTCTGACCCAGGGCGGTGGGCAGGGTGCAGGGATGACCCGTCATCCAGGAGGTGCTCAGATGAGAGGAAGGGTGGGAGGGGTGTGGAGTGTATTTAGGGATGAAATGGGTGGGAGTGTTTTTATGCCTTTCCCTTTTTGGCTACCTCCCTTGTAAGGGGGAAAAAGCCTTGGTATATGTATGTATGTATTATTATCATTATTATTATTATTATTATTATTATCATTATCATTATTTTTATTATTATTATTATTATTATTATTATTATTATTATTATTATTATTATTATTATTATTATTATTATTATTATTATTATTATTATTATTATCATTATTACTATTGTTGTTATTATCATTATTATTATTATTTTTATATATATTTATTTATTTATTTTACGACTAGAATCGGGCTCAGTGGGTCGTACCGTGATACCTTAGATGCCACTGCCATCCATATTTATACATGTATTCGTCATAAGATAAAAAAAAGTCTAGGAACGTCTGATATACATCCGACTCAGCACATGGTGGAGTCACTTGTAAACGAAAATAGACACTTTTGACGGCTACGAGACTTCGATGGGAATTTTCAGTTGGCAGCTTTGATGACCAGCTCTCCCCCTTTCCGACCTTGTCCTAATAAGAAATTCTTCTGATTGGCTGTGTTTTTCCCTTTTTTTTTTTGTCAGACACTCCAAAAGGATAAAAGCATGTTTTATGAAGAACACCTGGAAGGGGAGAGGTTGGGATGACAAACAGGTACGAATAACTTGTAAATCGTTTGTATACGAATATTCACTCTTTTTGTCTCTGTTTTGCAAGTGAATCCAACATGGCCACAACTGTGTTTTCTAAATAATTTCTGGTCGTGAGTTAGATTCCCGGGAACCACTGCAGCTTATGTCGCGTTGGTTCTCGAAAGCCCTGACCTGGCTCAATCTTCCAGGGGTTTCTCACTTCCCGCGGCGTGAGATTCGGATGGTGGGTGAGTGAGTTAATCCAGTGGGATTGTTGTCACCAAGTAATTTTATTCAGCTGAGGGGAACCTCGCGGTCCCAAGGAGGAATTTAGTCCCTTTTTTTGGGCTAAAAAATCAAATGCACTTTGGGCTTTGCAATTGTCGATTTTGGGCTTAAAGGAAAGTTACCATTTTGAGCTAAACCTGTCCATTCTGTCTATTTTTCTAATTTTCTTTTTTATATAATCTCCTTGTTTATATTATCTTTTTGCTTTTTATTTTTTGGGCTAAAAAATAAAATCCACTTTGGTCAGAAAAGAAAGGTACCAGTTTGGGCTAAAAAATGTCCAGTTTGTATATTCTTTTGATTTTAATTTTCATATAATTTTCTTGTCTTTATTTTCTTTCTTTATTTTTTGGGCTAAAAATCAAATGCACTTTGGGCTGAAAAGAAAGGTACTATTTTGGGCTAAAAAAGTCCATATTGTCTATTCTTCTAATTTTCTTTTTTATATAATTTTCTTATATAATTCTTATTTTTTTTCAGTGGGCCTAGACTGAATATTTTGGGCTTGGTTCACCTCCTCCAGGTATGGACGTCGCTCCTGGTCCGGAACCATGCAGGAGGCGTTCTCCACTGTCGTCGTGAGGAGGGTGGGCTTGCTGCCCTCCACGACTCGACGTCACTCCTGCTCCGGAACCAGGCCGGAGGTGTCCGCCATTGCGGGGCGACTGGGCTCGGCCTCCAGTTCGGGCGGCTCCCTCCCGAGTCCCGAGTCGCCCTCGGGGAGAGCCTCCAGGGGCTTGTATCTTCGTGGAACCTGGAGGAGGAGGAGATGGCTGGCTCCTCGCATACCGAAGAAGAAGAAGAGACATCGTCGTCATCCTCTTCGTCGTCGTGCATCCAGCAAGGGAACCTCCATCCTTCGGAGCATTCTCGCTTGCTGATGCAAAACACACAGTGGGCTGGGCTGATGTTGAGGAGGTAGTCTTCCATGAGGACCTCTTGAATGTTCCCTGGGCTTCTGGCGTCCTTTGTTGATTTCATCCTAGGGCTTGGGCTTGTAGCTGGAGTTGGTTCCTCCTTGCGGGCGGTCTTAGGAGGAATTCTTCGCCAGGCGAGGGCTTGAGGTCTGTAACAGGCTCTCCTCCAGCAGAGGGCGCCGTCGTTGAACATAATTCCCTCCACAATTCAGGACTTCCACGGAATCGAGGCTCAGCACGTGTGACTCCGCTTGTCTCATCTCCGTTTGCTGCCGATGCCGAATCTTCATTCCCGGTCATTATCATCCTTATAATTATCATCATTATCATCATTATCATTATCATTGTTATCGTTATCATCATTAACATCATCATTATCATCATTATCATCATTATCATCATTATCATCCTCATCATCATCATCATTATCATCATTATCATCCTCATCATCATCATCATTATCATCATTATCATCCTCATTATCATCCTCATTACCATCATCATTACCATCATCATTACCATCATCATTATCATCATTTTCATTATCATCATTATCATCGTTATCATCATTATCATCATTATCATCATCATCATCATAATCATTATCATCATTATCATCATCATCATCATAATCATTATCATCATTATCATTTTCATCATTATCATCATTATCATTTTCATCATTATCATCATTATCATTATCATCATTATCATCATTATCATCATCAACATAATCATTATCATCATTATAATTTTCATCATTATCATCTTTATCATTATTATCACTGGATATGTTAAACAGCTTTTATATTGTAACATTAAACATAAAGATGTTTTCAAATGTCCTAAAAAGTGAGACCTAATCTAACCTTAATCTTGTTAGATAAACATGTGTTTGCCGTCTTACTTTTTCGTTAATCTCTACCGACGTTACCATTAATTTGTGGTACTTATATATGTTGTTGAAAATACTCAGAATGATATGAGCTAACTGATTATATAGGTAGTACATGCAGCTGCGTCTTTATAGACACTTTATTTTCTAATGGATGTGTTGAATAGCTTTTATCTTATAACATCATACATGCCCATATCTTTATTCATGATGATATTTTGCCTGGAGTCTACACAATAGAAAATAATTCGGTAAAGTTGAATAAATACGTAAATCACATGAAATTTACGTTGTTTGATAGCTCCCAACCTAATACTGACGCCAAAAAGAAGGAAATGAAAAAATGTTTTTACATGATACTGGAATAAAAGCAATAACACAAAAACATTTATAGTCATCCCTTACAAACGAACTTGTTTCGTTCTCTGTTGTATATACATGATTAACAGAAAATGTATTTTATGTAATTTTTTAAGATAAAATCGTATTTACTTATAGATAGATAGATAGATAGATAGACTTTATTTGGCAATAAATCAATGTACATGAAGTGCAAATAATGACAAGAACACATAGTTCGAAATAATAAATGCAAATTGCCGAGGATAACACAAAAAGCATGAACGCTTATTTCCATTGTGGTCCTCATCAGGTAATTTTTCTACATTAAATCACACGGACAAACATACATAGAGGGTTGAGGGGACCAGAGACACTCATGAGTAATACCAGTCAGTACACATATGACACATAAACATTGTTATAGTTTTGCTAATATTACTGAAATGTTTGTACACATAGGAACATTTGTTTACTTTGTGGATTTTTTAGGTCCCTCCTCACAGTCGTGGTGGTCCACCGCTGCTTCCAGACCTGGCGTCCCACTGCAGAGTGGCCACTTCATCTGGTTTGGTATCAGAGGTCCGACATCTGATACCACGAGACTATAAAAATAACCGAACAAGTGGGTCTGCCCCACATCTATCATATCTCTATTTTCCTTCCATTTCATTCTTTCCTTCCACTAAACCCCAACCCCCCTCCCTCCCTCCCTCTCCCCCATCTTATCTATCCTGCCCTCTAACTAACATCTGCCAGTGTAGCCCAGAACTGGGTGCTCGTCTGTGGCAGATTTTAGGAACTTGTCTAGCGTACATTTGAACTTGTTCATTAGACAACCAGTGATGTTCCTCGTATTTTTGGACAGTGCATTAAATACTTTAAGCTGATCATAAACCAGATTGGTGACCAGTAGGCTCTTGACTTTTGCCTGGGCTCTGGAAAATATACATCATTGAAATTTTCCCTGTGGTTGTCGTGTGACGTAGTCTGTTGGACAAAACGGTGGTGTGGTCTCAGTGTTAATTCTTTCAATACGATGACATAGAATTACTTTGCTGCGGGTCAATGCATACAATTGCATGTAGTTAAAGGGACTAATTATGGGTTCAGTTGGTTCTCAGTCGATTGAGGTCTTGAACTGGACCAAACGCCATCCAATGGGTTTCCGTGTTGACATGGTCAGTGAAAGAGAACCGCCGGTTACTGAGATAGACAATACAGTTGCTCAGTGATATGTTCTCAGTGTTAATGATAGAGAACGAACCGCCGATTACCGAGATTCTAGATTTCTTAAAACTGGCAAGTCCCTCTGTAACAATCCTCTCGGTAATTCATATTACAAGATGCTACCATTTATTTGGTTCACAAGAATGCGCTGCACAGACTGTTGTCGGCTAAAAAAGCTCTCATTAGCATATTTAGTCCAATAATTATCCTTACGCGATCTCGAGATGGCCGCGCAATTACAGGATCAGTAAATAGTGCTGCCCGGTCGCAGATCGCCAAATCGCGAGGAACATTTGCATTATGGTACGTAGGGTGTCAGCCAAACTCGGGTCCGTCTTGATTGAAGAGAAGCTGCTGGAACAAGATCTAAGCTTCCAAATATGTCAAGACGAAGTCTGACGCTGGACAAACGTTTGTTTCTTCCGATTTTTCATGGACTTTCATGGTCTTTCAATAATTAATAATGATACAGTTAAGATTTTATGATAACAAGCTTGTGAGAGCTTGCGGTGGTGAGGGGAACTTGGGTGGAAATTTATATTTAGCGACTCTGGCGGCAGCCGCTCGAATCAAAACATCACCCCCCAAAAAAAAAAAAAAAAAAAAAAAGACAAAGAAAAAGAAACAGAGCTCTATACAATCGTTTGAGGATCATCGTTGAACCACGAACGATAATCGTTGAGCGATAATCGCACCAAGGAAAACGTACCGTGACCCCGGTCGGTAAATCGCTCTGTGTCGCCCGGTAGCCTAGTGGATGGCGTGTCTAACTCACGAACGGGTGGTCGTGAGTTGGATTCCCGGGAACCACTGCAGCCTATGTTGCGTTGGTTCTCGACAGCCCTGACCAGGCTCAATCTTCCAGGGGTTTCTCACTTCCCACGGCGTGGGAGTGGGATGGTGGGTGAGTCGTCACCAAGGAATTTTATACAGCTGAGGGGAACCTCGCTGTCCCAAGGAGGAATCTAATACCTTTTTTTGGGCTAAAAAATGAACTGCACTTTGGGCTTTGCACTTGCTTAATTTTGGGCTTAAGGAAAAGTACCATTTTGGGTAATAATGTCAATTTTGTCTATTTTTTCTAATTTTCTTTTGTATATAGCTTTCTTGTTTTTCTTTTTCTTATTTGTTGGGCTAGAAAATAAAAATGCACTTTGGGCTTAAAAGAAAGGTGGCAATTTGGGCGAAAAATGTCAATTTTGCCTATTCCTCTAATTTTCTTCTTATATAATTTTCTTATATAAATCTTATTTCTTTTTCTGTTTTCTTTTTTCTTTTATTCATTTATTCATTTTTTCGATGGGCCTCGATTGAATGTTGTGGGCTTGGTTCACCTCCTCCAGGTATGGACGTCGCTCCTGGTCCGGAACCACGCAGGAGGCGTTCTCCACTGTCGTCGTGAGGAGGGTGGGCTTGCTGCCCTCCACGACTCGACGTCACTCCTGCTCCGGAACCAGACTGGAGGTGTCCGCCATTGTGGGGCGCCTGGGCTCGGCCTCCAGTTCGGGTGGCGCCCTCCCGAGTCCCGAGTCGCCCTCTGGGACAGCCTCCAGGGGCTCGTGTCTCTCTGGAGCCTGGAGGAGGAGGAGATGGCTGGCTCCTCGCATATCGAAGAAGAAGAGACATCGTCGTCATCTTCTTCTTCGTCGTTGTCGTGCATCCAGCAAGGGAACCTCCATTCTTCGGAGCATTCTCGCTTGCTGATGCAAAAGATGCAATCTTCTGTGCTAATGCTGCGCAGGTAGTCTTCTACGAGGACCCTCTTCCTTTGGGCGGGATCTTCTTGTGGGAGCACCTATTGAAGGGTCCCTGGGCTTCTGGCCTCCTTTCTTGTCTCCATCCTTGGGCTTGGGCTTGTAAGTCGGGTTGGTTCCTCCTTGCGGGCGATCATCGGAGGAAGTCTTCGCCAGGCAAGGGCTTGAGGCCTGTAACAGGCTCTCCTCCAGCAGAATGCGCCGTCGTTGAACATAATTCCCTCCACAATTCAGGACTTCCACGGAATCGAGGCTCAGCACGTGTGACTCCGCTTGTCGCATCTCGGTTTTGCTGCCGATGCTGATGGTCAGTCGCAGTCATTATCATCCTTATTATTATCCTTGTTATTATCCTTGTTATTATTATCCTTGTTACTATTATCGTTGTTATTATTATTGTTACTATTATTGTCATTATTATTGTTATTGTTATTGTTACTATTATTGTTGTTATTACTATTGTTGTTATTATTGTTGTTATTATTGTTGTTATTATTATTGATATTATTGTTATTATTATTGTTGTTATTATTATTGTTGTTATTATTATTGTTGTTATTATTATTGTTGATATGATCATTGTTGTTATTATTATTGTTGTTGTTATTATGATTGTTATTATGATTGTTATTATTATTGTTGTTATACTATTGTTATTATTATTGTTGTTATTATTATTGTTAATGTTATTGTTCTTTTTCTTATTGTTGTTATTATTATTGTTATTATGGTTGTTATTATTATTGTTGTTATTATTATTGTTATGTTATTATTGCTGTTATTATTATTGTTGTTATTGTTATTTTTGTTATTGTTAGTTATTATTATTATTGTTGTTATTATTATTGTTATTATTATTGTTGTTACTATTATTATTATTATTGTTGTTATTATTATTGTTGTTATTATTATTGTTGTTATTATTATTGTTGTTATTATTATTGTTGATATTATCATTGTTGTTATTATCATTGTTGTTGTTATTATGATTGTTATTATGATTGTTATTATTATTGTTGTTATACTATTGTAATTATTATTGTTGTTATTATCATTCTTAATGTTATTGTTCTTTTTCTTATTGTTGTTATTATTATTGTTATTATTATTGTTATTATGGTTGTTATTATTATTGTTGTTATTATTATTGTTATGTTATTATTGCTGTTATACTATTGTTATTATTATTGTTGTTATTATTATTGTTAATGTTATTGTTCTTTTTCTTATTGTTGTTATTATTATTGTTATTATTATTGTTATTATGGTTGTTATTATTATTGTTGTTGTTATTATTGTTATGTTATTATTGCTGTTATCATTATTGTTATTGTTATTTTTGTTATTGTTAGTTATTATTATTATTGTTGTTATTATTATTGTTATTATTATAATTATTATTATTGTTGTTATCATTATTGTTGTTATTATTGTTGTTATTATTATGGTTGTTATTGTTATTGTTGTTATTGTTATTATTATTGTTGCTATTATTATTGTTGGTATTGTCATTGTTATTATTATTATTATTATTATTATTATTATCATTATTATTATTATTATTATTATCATTATTATTATTGCTATTATTATTATTATTATTATTATCATTATTATTATTATTATTATTATTATTATTATTATTATTATTATTATCATTATTTTTATTATTATTATTATTATTATTATTATTATTATTATTATTATTATTATTATTATTATTATTATTATTATTATTATTATTATTATTATTATTATTATTATTGTTATTATTATTATTATTATTATTATTATTATTGTTGTTATTATTATTATTATTATTATTATTATTATTATTATTATTATTATTATCATTATTACTATTGTTGTTATTATCATTATTATTATTATATATATATCTATTTATTCATTTTACGACTAGAATCGGGCTCAGTGGGTCATACCGTGATACCTTAGATGCCACTGCCATCCATATTTATACATGTATTCGTCATAAGATAAAAAAAAGTCTAGGAACGTCTGATATACATCCGACTCAGCACATGGTGGAGCCACTTGTAAACGAAATTAGACACTTTTGACGGCTACGAGACTTCGATAGGAATTTTCAGTTGGCAGCTTTGATGACCAGCTCTCCCCCTTTCCGACCTTGTCCTAATAAGAAATTCTTCTGATTGGCTGTGTTTTTCCCTTTTTTTTTTGTCAGACACTCCAAAAGGATAAAAGCATGTTTTATGAAGAACACCTGGAAGGGGAGAGGTTGGGATGACAAACAGGTACGAATAACTTGTAAATCGTTTGTATACGAATATTCACTCTTTTTGTCTCTGTTTTGCAAGTGAATCCAACATGGCCACAACTGTGTTTTCTAAATGATTTCTGGTCGTGAGTTAGATTCCCGGGAACCACTGCAGCTTATGTCGCGTTGGTTCTCGAAAGCCCTGACCTGGCTCAATCTTCCAGGGGTTTCTCACTTCCCGCGGCGTGGGATTCGGATGGTGGGTGAGTGAGTTAATCCTGTGGGATTGTTGTCACCAAGCAATTTTATTCAGCTGAGGGGAACCTCGCGGTCCCAAGAAGGAATTTAGTCCCTTTTTTTGGGCTAAAAAATCAAATGCACTTTGGGCTTTGCAATTGTCGATTTTGGGCTTAAAGGAAAGTTACCATTTTGAGCTAAAACTGTCCTTTCTGTCTATTTTTCTAATTTTCTTTTTTATATAATCTCCTTGTTTATATTATCTTTTTGCGTTTTATTTTTTGGGCTAAAAAATAAAATCCACTTTGGTCAGAAAAGAAAGGTACCAGTTTGGGCTAAGAAATGTTCAGTTTGTATATTCTTTTGATTTTAATTTTTATATAATTTTCTTGTCTTTATTTTCTTTCTTTATTTTTTGGGCTAAAAATCAAATGCACTTTGGGCTGAAAAGAAAGGTACTATTTTGGGCTAAAAAAGTCCATATTGTCTATTCTTCTAATTTTCTTTTTTATATAATTTTCTTAAATAATTCTTATTTTTTTTCAATGGGCCTAGACTGAATATTTTGGGCTTGGTTCACCTCCTCCAGGTATGGACGTCGCTCCTGGTCCGGAACCATGCAGGAGGCGTTCTCCACTGTCGTCGTGAGGAGGGTGGGCTTGCCCTCCACGACTCGACGTCACTCCTGGTCCGGAACCAGGCTGGAGGTGTCCGCCACTGCGGGGCGACTGGGCTCGGCCTCCGGTTCGGGAGACGCCCTCCCGAGTCCCGAGTCGCCCTCGGGGAGAGCCTCCAGGGGCTTGTATCTTCCTGGAACCTGGAGGAGGAGGAGATCGCTTGTTCCTCGCATATCGAAGAAGAAGAAGAGACGTCATCGTCATCTTCTTCTTCGTCGTTGTCGTGCATCCAGCAAGGGAACCTCCATCCTTCGGAGCATTCTCGCTTGCTGATGCAAAAGACACAATGGGCTGGGTTGATGCTGATGAGGTAGTCTTCCATGAGGACCTCTTGAATGGTCCCTGGGGTCCTAGCGTCCTTTGCTGATTCTATCATTGGGCTTGGGCTTGTAGCTGGAGTTGGTTCCTCCCGGCGGGCGATCTTCTGAGGTAGACTCCGCCACGCCGGGGTATGCGGCCTCACACAGGCTCTCCTCCAGCACAGGGCGCCGTCGTTGAACATAATTCTCTCCACAATTCAGGACTTCCACGGAATCGAGGCTCAGCACGTGTGACTCCGCTTGTCGCATCTCCTTTTGCTGTCGATGCTGATGGTCAGACGCGGTCATTATCATCATCCTTATTATTATCATCATTATCATTATCATTATCATTGTCATCATTATCATAATTAACATCATCATTATCATCATTATCATCATTATCACCATCATTATCATCATCATTATCATCATTATCATCATCATTACTATCAACATTATCATCATTATCATCGTTATCATCATTATCATCATTATCATCATCATCATAATCATTATCATCATTATCATCGTCATCATCATAATCATTATTATCATTATCATTTTCATCATTATCATCATCATTAACATAATCATTATGATCATTATCATTATCATCATTATCATTATCATCAACATAATCATTATCATCATTATAATTTTCACCATTATCATCATTATCATTATCATCAATATCATCCTTATGATCATTATCATTATCATCATTATTATAATTATCATTATTATAATTATCATTACTATAACTATCATTATTATAATTATCTTTATTATTATTATCGTTCTTATTATTATCGTTGTTACTATTATTGTTGTTATTATTATCGTTGTTATTATTATCGTTGTTATTATTATCGTTGTTATTATTATCGTTGTTATTATTTTCGTTTTTATTATTATCGTTATTATTATTAACTTTGTTATTATTGTCGTTGTTTATATCGTTGTTATTATTATCGTTGTTTTTATTATCGTTGTCATTATTATCGTTATTATTATTAGTTGTTATTATTATTGTTGTTATTATTATTGTTGTTGTTATTACTATTCTTGTTATTATTATTATTTTTGTTATTATTATTGTTGTTATTAATATTATTATCATTGTTGTTATTATTATTGTTGTTATTATTATTATTATTATTGTTGATATCCTTGTTGTTATTATTATTGGTATTACTAATATTGTTGATATTATTATTGTTGTTATTATTATTGTTATTATTATTGTTATTTTTATTGTTTTTGTTACTATTGTTTTTATTATGATTGTTTTTATTATTGTTGTTATTATTATTGTTGTTATTATTGTTGTTATTATTGTTCTTCTTATTGTTATTATTATTGTTATTATTATTGTTGGTATTACTATTGTTTCATTATTATTGTTGATATTATTATTGCTATTATTATTGTTGTTATCATTATTATTATTGTTATTATTATTGTTGTTATTACTATTGTCGTTATTATTATTGTTGTTATTATTATTGTTGTTATATTATTGTTATTATTATCATTGTTGTTATTATTATTGTTGTTATTGTTGTTATTTTGATTTCTATTATTATTATTAGTGTTGTTATCATTATTGTTGGTATTGTTATCATTGTTATTATCATTAATATTATTATTATCATCATTATCATTATCATTATCATTATTATTATTATTATTATTATCATTATTATTATCATTATTATTATTATTATTATTATCATTATTATTATTATTATTATTATTATTATTATTATTATTACTATTATCATTATTATCATTATTGTTATTATTAATATCATTATTATCATTATTATTATTATTATCATTATTATCATTATTATCATTATTATTATCATTATTATTATTATCATTATTATTATTATTATTATTATTATTATCATTATTATTATTATTATTATTATTATTATTATTATTATTATTATTATTATTATTATTATTATTATTATCATTATCATTATTATATCTATATATATTTATTTATTTATTTATTTATTTTACGACTAGAATTGGGCTCAGTCGGTCGTACCGTGATACCCTAGACGCCACTGCCATCCGTATTTATACATGTATTCCTCATAAGAAAAAAAAATCTAGGAACGTCTGATATACAATTGGCAGCTCTGATGACCATCTCCCCCACTGTCCAACCCAGCCCTAATAACAAATTCTTCTGATTGGCTGTGTTTTCCCCTTTTTTGTCAGACACTCCAAAAGGATAAGCATGGTTCATGAAGAACACCTGGAAGGGGAGAGGCTGGGATGACAAACAGGTACGAATAATTTGTAAATCGTTTGTATACGAATATTCACTATTTTTGTCTCTGTTCTGCAAGTGAATCCAACATGGCCACAATTGTGTTTTCTAAATCATTCCTGTTGCTGCTAAGCCATGGAAACGTTCAGCACCAACGAAACATATCCTGATTAACCCTGTCGGTGAACCAGCCACCAATCAGGTTTTATTTGGCTTAGGATAAAAACTGCACAAAAACGGGAAAGAGGAGGAGGAGAAGGAGGAGGAGGAAGAGGAGGAGGAGGAGGAGGAGGAGGAAGAGGAGGAACTGAGGGAAAGAGGAAGAAGGAGCCGAGGGGATGGACTTGATGGAGGGAGGATGGGGAAAGGAAGAGGTAATGAGGGGGAGGAGATTTTTCCAAAGTGCGCGTTTAAGCAACAGTTTGAATTCTAAACCCATAATAAAAGCATGGACGTGATGGCCTCTCCATAAATTCTTGCATCATCTGTCTCGCCTAAACGGACCGTGTGAGTATGTAGTTTGTGAGTTCTGACTTTTTCTACATTATTTTCTACTGGATATGTTAAATAGCATTTATATTGTAACATTAGATATAAAGATGTTTTCCGGTGCCCTAAAAGATGAGACCTAACCTAACCTTACTTTTGTTAGGTATACAGATCGATGTTTGCCGTCTTCCTTTTTCGTTAATCTCTACCGACGTTACCATTAATTTGTGGTACTTATAATATGTGGTTGAAAATACTCAGAATGATATGAACTAACTGATTACATAGGTAAGAATTGCAGCTGTGATACTGAGAAACATTTTTATAGACACATTATTTTCTCATGGATGTGTTAAATAGCTTTTATCCTATATCATGTCCATATTTATGATGTGTGGTAATTGTTACTGGGAATCTTAGTGTTTACCTTAGTTCGGGAATCTTTCCCTCAAAGTGTTATTTTCTTCTTGGATTCAGGAGCCTTCCCCGAAACTTCGAACCCCGCCGATCGTAACTTGAAATAAGATACGATTAAACTCCCTTCCTCTTTATTTTGTTTATTAAATCTATGTAACTGTTTTGGTTTAATAAATCGGGAATTAACTTTGAGAAATTACTTAGTGTAAATATTAACCCGTGGCCTTCTGAGCTCTTTTCGAACTCGTAAGAGTCCCTCGGTAATCTGTGCGGACTGACGTCGGAGTAGTCAGATTACCCTGAGCTCAGGACGAAGAAGGACTTTTCTTTTTTGGAAACTTCTAACCAAGGGATCACGTCTTGGGTTCAGAAGGCCTTCAAGATATTGTATTTCTAAACCAATTACATTTAGAGAATCTACGCAGGTTAAAACAAAGGTGACTGGTAAGTTCTCAAATGTTACATATACCAAGGCTTTTTCCCCCTTACAAGGGAGGCAGCCAAAAAGAAAAAGCCATAAATCCATTCCCACCCATTCCATCCCTAAATACACTCCACCCCCCTCCACTCTCCACCCTCCCTCTTATCTTAGTACCTCCTGGATGACGGGCCTTCCCTGCACCTTGTCCACTGCCCTAGGTCAGAAGCAGTGTCGCAAGGCACAGCACATCCACAGCAAGGCCGCTTCATTAAATCGACGACCTCCCCCCTCTCCATCCCTCCATGCAGAAAAGGAGAAGACGGGGAGAAATCCCTTCGGGCTGCGTCAAATTTTGCTCACGCATAATACCTCACCCCCCATCCCCCCACCCATTCCACCTCATGCATGACAGCATCATCCATATACAACCATTCTCCATTCACCCCTGTCTTCTGTCCTCTCCAGTCTTTCCTCAAAAGACATTCCCCTCTTCCCCAAAGCCCCCTTCACCCCATCCATACATCTCATCCTAGGATGCCCCCTCATGTTCACTCCCTCCACATCTGCCTTCCATACCTCTTTTACTAGTCTTTCTTCACTCATTCTTTCCATGTGTCCAAACCATCCTAATACTCTTTCATCAACCCTGTCGCCCAACTCCCTTACCACCACTGTTCTCCTTCTTACCTCCTCATTTCTCACTCTATCTAGCCTAGTAACCCCTATCATACTTCTCAGACACCTCATCTCAAACACATTCAAACTCCTTCTCTCTTCCTTTCTTATGTTTCGTGTTACTGCCTCATACAGTGCTGTTGGCACAATCACTCCTTCATACAGTCTCCTCTTAGCATCCATTCCTAAATGTCTATTCCTCATTACACTTTTTAATCCACCAAGGCATTTATTCGCTTCTCTCAATCTACATTCTACCTCCACCTCCACTCCACCTTTTCCTGCCACATTTGCACCCAAGTATCTAAAACTATCCACTTCCTCCAATCGCTTAATGCTCACTTCCAGTCTACTGCCACTTTCACCCCTTGTACATCTCATCACCCTACTTTTACCCACATTTATCTTCAATTTTCTTCCTTCACACACTCTCCCAATCTCTGTCACCAAGTTCCTCAACCCTGCCTCTGATCCTGCTACAAGCGCAGTGTCGTCCGCAAACAACAGCTGGCTCACCTCCCACCTTTCTGCATTTTCTTTAACCATCTCCAATCCCTGACCCACCACCCTTGTATTTACCTCTTGCACCACCCCATCCATGTATAATTTGAACAGCCAGGGCGACATAACACATCCCTGACGAAGTCCCACCTTTACCTCGAACCACTCACTCTCTCCATTTCTAATCTTGACACATGCTCTACTAGGCTACTCCTGTAAAAACTCTTGATAGCTCCTAGAAGCTTTCCTCCTATCCCGTATATCCGCAAAACCTCCCACAGTGCCTTCATGTCTACCCTGTCATAAGCCTTTTCCAGATCCATAAAAGCCCAAAAAACATCCTTACCTTTTCCCATAGTTTTCTCACATATCTGTCTTACCACAAAAATCTGATCTACACAACCTCTACCTGTCCTAAATCCACACGGTTCCTCACCATTTACTCCCTCTGTTCCTCTCCTAATCCTCTTAATCAGGATCTTCCCATAAGCCTTCCCAACTACACTTAACAAGCTAATCCCTCTGAAACTAATACACTCACACTTGTCCCCTTTTCATTTGTAAAGTGGAACTATACAGGCACTCCTCCAGTCCTCCGGTACTCTACCCTCCCTCCAGCAAACATTAAATAACTTCACCAGCCAGTCCACCATCACTGTACCTCCTTTTTTTTAGACATTCTGCATGGCATCCATCCAGACCAGGTGCCTTACCTGCTTCCATCATCTTAACAACTGCCTTCACTCCATCCTTTCTTATTTCTCCTCCATTTTCCTCACTCATCACGGTCATTTTCTTAGCACTTCCCACTGCAACACTCTTTCCCTCCCTATCCTCCTTCACATTTAGCAACTCCCTAAAATATTCTGCCCATCTTCCCCTTACTGCCTTCTCTTCCATTATCGTCTCTCCATCTGCACCTTGGTGGAAGGTAAGTTGAGAGTGGAAGATAGACGGAGAAAGAGGAAAAGGACAAAAGGTAGAGAGGTGCTTAGAGTGAACTCTCAAATGTAATTACTGAAATATTGAACCGTACTTTTCATAGATGATTCATATATTGCCTGGAGTCTGCACAATACAAAATAATTGGGTAAGGTTCAAGAAATATGTAAATCACATGAAATTGACGTTGTTTGACAGCTCCTAACCTAATACTGATTCAAAAAAGAAGGAAATGAAAAAATGTGTTTGCATGATACTGGAATAAAAGCAATAACTCGAAAACTTGTATAGTCATTCCTTGCAAACTAACTCGTTTCGTTCTCTCTTGTATATGCATGATTAACAGAAAATGTAATATGTGTAATGAAAAACTGCGCTAATTTTGTAAGATAGAACAGTATTCACTTATTTGTTTGGTGGATTTTTGAGGTCCCTCCACACAGTCGTGGTGGTCCACCGCTGCTTCCAGATCTGGCGTCCCACTGCAGAATGGCCACTTGATCTGGCCTGGTATCAGAGGTCCTACATCTGCAGGTGCAGTCCAGAACTGGGTGCTCGTCTGGGACAGATTTTAGGAACTTGTCTAGCGTACATTTGAACTTATTCATTAGACAACCAGTGATGTTCCTCGTATTTTTGGAGAGTGCATTAAATACTATAAGCTGATCATAAACCAGATTGGTGACCAGTAGGCTCTTGACTTTTGCTGGGGCTTTGGAAAATATACATCATTGAAATTTTCCGTGGTTATTGTGTGACTCAGTCTGTTGGATAAAACGGTAGTGTGGTCTCAGTGTTAATTCTTTCAATACGATGACGTAGAATTACTTTGCTGCGGGTCAATGCATACAATTGCATGTAGTCAAAGGGACTAATTATGGCTTCAGTTGGTTCTCAGTTGATTGAGGTCTTGAACTGGACCAAACTCCATCCAATGAGTTTCCGTTTTGAAATGGTCAGTGAACGAACCGCCAATTTCCGAGATTCTAGATTTCTTAAAACTGGCAAGTCCCTCTGTAACAATCCTCTCGGTAATTCAGAATACAAGATGCTGCCATTTGGTTCACAAGAATGTTCTGCACAGACTGTTTTTGGCTAAAGAAGCTATCATTAGCATATTTAGTCCATTAATTCGCCTTACGCGATCTCGAGATAACCGCGCAATTATAGGGTCGGTTAATAGTGCTGCCCGGTCGCAGATCGCCAAATCGCGAGGAACATTTGTATTATGGTAGAGCGTCAGCCAAACTCGGGCCTGTCTTGATTGAAGAGAAGCTTCTGGCACAAGATCTAAGCTTCCAAATATGTCAAGACGAACTCTGACGCTGGCCAAACGTTTGTTTCTTCCGATTTTTCATGGACTGTAGTCTTTCACTGATTAATAATAATATAGTTAATATATTTTAATAACAAGCTTGTGAGAGCTTGCGGTGGTGAGGGGAACTTGGATGGTGATTTTTATTTAGCGACTCTAGCGGCAGCCGCTCGAAGCAAAACAGCCCCATATTAATAAAAAGAAAGAAAAAAAAATGGAGCTCTATACAATCGTTTGAGGAGCATCGTTGAACCACGAACGATCATCGTTGAGCGATAATCGCACCGAGGAAAACGTACCGTATCCCCGGTCGGTAAATCGCTCTGTTCCGCCTGATAGTCCAGTGGTTACCGCGTCGAACTCACGAACGGGTGGTCGTGAGTTCGATTCCCGGGAACCACTGCAGCCTATGTTGCGTTGGTTCTCGACAGCCCTGACCAGGCTCAATCTTCCAGGGGTTTCTCACTTCCCACGGCGTGGGAGTGGGATGGTGGGTGAGTCGTCACCAAGGAATTTTATTCAGCTGAGGGGAACCTCGCTGTCCCAAGGAGAAATTTAATAACTTTTTTTGGGCTAAAAAATCAACTGCACTTTGGGCTTTGCACGTGCTCAATTTTGGGCTTAAAAGAAAAGTACCATATTGGGTAAGAATGTCAATTTTGTCATTTTTTTCTAATTTTCTTTTGTATATAGCTTTCTTGCTTTCATTTTTCTTATTTGTTGGGCTAGAAAATAAAAATGCACTTTGGGCTTAAAAGAAAGGTGGCAATTTGAGCGAAAAATGTCAATTTTGCCTATTCCTCTAATTTTCTTTTTATATAATTTTCTTATATAAATCTTATTTCTTGCTCTGTTTTCTTTTTTCTTTTATTCATTTATTTATTTTTTCCCGATGGGCCTCGATTGAATGTTGTGGGCTTCATTCAACTCCTCCAGGTATGGACGTCGCTCCTGGTCCGGAACCATGCAGGAGGCGTTCTCCACTGTCGTCGGGAGGGTGGGCTTGCTGCCCTCCACGACTCGACGTCACTCCTGCTCCGGAACCAGGACGGAGGTGTCCGCCATTGCGGGGCCACTGGGCTCGTCCTCCGTTCCGGGCGGCTCCCTCCCGAGTCCCGAGTCGCCCTCGGGGAGAGCCTCCAGGGGCTTGTATCTTCCTGGAACCTGGAGGAGGAGGAGATCGCTTGTTCCTCGCATATCGAAGAAGAAGAAGAGACGTCGTCGTCATCTTCTTCTTCGTCGTTGTCGTGCATCCAGCAAGGGAACCTCCATCCTTCGGAGCATTCTCGCATGCTGATGCAAAAGACACAATGGGCTGGGTTGATGCTGATGAGGTAGTCTTCCATGAGGACCTCTTGAATGGTCCCTGGGGTCCTAGCGTCCTTTGTTGATTCTATCATTGGGCTTGGGCTCGTAGCTGGTGATGGTTCCTCCCGGCGGGCGATCTTCGGAGGAATTCTCCGCCACACCGGGGTATGAGGCCTGATACAGGCTCTCCTCCAGCAGAGTGCGCCGTCGTTGAACATAATTCCCTCCACAAGTCAGGACTTCCACGGAATCGAGGCTCAGCACGTGTGACTCCGCTTGTCGCATCTCCTTTTGATGCCGAAGCTGATGGTCAGTCGCGGTCATTATCATCCTTATTATCATCATCATTATCATTATCACTACCATCATTATCATCATTATCATCATTATCATCTTCTTTATCATCATAGTTATTATCGGCATCATTATCATCATCATCATCATCATCATCATCAGTATCATTATTATCAGCATTATTATTATTGTTATTATTGTTAGTTATTATTATTATTATTATTATTATTATTATTATTATTAATTATTATTATTATTATTATTACTATTATCATTATTATCATTATTATCATTATTACTATTATTATTATCATTATTATCGTTACTATTATTTTTATTATCATAATTGTTATTATCATTACTAATATTATTATTACTATTATTAGTTATTATTATCATTACTATTATTATCATTACTATTATTACTATTATTACTATTGTTACTATTATTGCTATTATTACTATTATTACTATTATTACTATTATTACTATTATTACTATTATTATTACTATTATTATTATTATTATTATTATCATTACTATTATTACTATTATTACTATTATTGCTATTGTTACTATTATTGCTATTATTACTATCGTTATCATTATCATTGTTATCATCGTTATCATTGTTAGTTATCATCATTGTTATCATTGTAACTTATCATTGTTATCATTGTTTCTTATCATTGTTATCATTGTTAGTTATCATTGTTATCATTGTTAGTTATCATTGTTATCATTATCATTGTTAGTTATCAGTTAGTTATCATTGTTAGTTATCACTTAGTTATCACTGTTAGTTATCACTGTTAGTTACCATTGTTATCATCGCTAACATCGCTAACATCGTTAACATTGTTACATACATACGTACATATACCAAGGCTTCCTCGCCCTTACAAGGGGGACGGGGATTGGGACTAGGCATCATTCTCCTTGTAGCCCCACGGGGGATATTCCTAAAAGAAAAAGAGTTAACATTGCTAACATTGCTATCATTATTATTATTATTATTATTATTATTATTATTATTATTATTATCATCATTATTATTATCATTATCATTATCAATCATTAGTATTATTACTATTATTACCCACAATGATGAAATTGTTGTTCCCAACCATCCATCATTTGTAACATAACTAGAGCAAAACTCATCATGTGTTGTTTGATTAGTTCTAGTTAATCTAGTTGCTCGCGTTATGGACATGTATATTCTGAAAGCATATAATTGACGAACATTTTCCCATTCACATCTTCATTATGCTTGGATCATTACGTTGAGTGGTATAAATAAGCAAATCGATTA
Organism: Oratosquilla oratoria; assembly: GCF_046742065.1. Lineage (NCBI taxonomy): Eukaryota > Metazoa > Arthropoda > Malacostraca > Stomatopoda > Squillidae > Oratosquilla > Oratosquilla oratoria. Next base: position 716,551 of record NC_134796.1, on the reverse strand, counting down.
ATATATTCATGTGTGCGTGCGTGCGTGTGTGTGTGTGTGTGTGTGTGTGTGTGTGTGTGTGTGTGTGTGTGTGTGTGTGTGTGTGTGTGGGCCTATGTGCAAACAATTGCAACACCCAAATCTGCTGCATATTAATCTAATATACGTGTATATCTTGTTGAGTACGCACAGTAATTCTCATATTATGAATAGGTTCATTTTTGTAAACAATATTACAGTGACGTAACAACGAGGAAAAATACTTTAGCGTAGTCCTCACCTATTTGGGTCAAGTTCGTGTGGGTGGCTCCATGCTCTACATCCCTCGTTTAAACCCAAGAAAAACCTATTAAATACCGTACAGATAGGAAATCGGATTCAAGGGCTTATCTGGCCTAAGACTTGATAAAGCCAAGGACGCGGCCAAAAGTTTGTAATTATCATCTTTAACTGTGTCAGGCAAATCCTGTCTTCCTGGACACGCAAGGGATGGACATCATCTATCCTCGAGAAACTAAAGGGCCATTTACACTGTCAAACGGTTTGCCAAACCCAGTTTGTCAAACAAGTGTTTGAAGTGACGTTTGACCGTGTGAATGGTTGTCAAACACGTCTGTCAAACATGTTTGTCAAATATGTTTGTTAAACATGCTTGACAACTAAATAATCAATTCACACTGTCAAGCGTCACTTCAATCACTTGTTTGACAAACCGTTTTAGCTTGTAAATGGCCCTTTACAGGAAAAACTTTTTTGAACAGTTTCAAGTTACCCTTATGTTCGGTGACGGACTTTCGAGCTTTTATTCTGGCGAAATACGGTCAATTTATCTTTATCTCTATCTCTTTATCAAAAGAGTGGCGTTAGCGCCCCTCTAAGATTGGGCCCTTTCGCCCATTATTCACTTTTGGGCCTCTGGCGCCCGTACTGTCTGCCTCAGTTGTGTCCAAGTGGACTCCGCAGCGGCCCTGGCCGCCCTCGAACTGTGGGTGTGTTGTTGGTTAGGAAAAGTTAAACAAAAGAAATTTGCCTAAGAGTTTATGACTGCGCTTCACAAGTGTGCTTTACAAGTGTGCTTTACAAATGACCTGCCTCGACTGACTTGTCGATCAGCAGCCAGAACCAGACGAAGTTCGCCCTCTTGTTGCGAACTTGGCGCGTGGTTCTTCACAGAAATGAATTTATATAATTACAATTTAATTAATTTACATATCTTATGTACATATACTTCTTATACATAATTATTTAGGACAATAGTACAATATAACATACCAACACTTTATATACATTGATTTTATGCTATACATACGTGACACGTGTGTATGTGGTTACGGTCACATTGCTCGGCCACGCGGGACGAGGCGACCCCGCCGAGAAAAATGAACATGGCATGGTACACAGCAAGATGAATATATATGTAAATGCATAATCAGCATCAAGGCTTGAATAAAAGAAAAAGAAACTGTCTGTCTTGTCTGGAAGAGTCCCACCAGACGAGACAGGTAGCACTGCTGGATCTGGACGGCAGGCTCGGCGGGCAAAAGTGAATTTACGTTAAAAAATTTACACAAATTTATATATAAATTATACATACACACTGAATGGTTCCCAGTGATCAATTAATATCTTTTTTGAACCACAAATCACTTTCAATTCCATGGCATCGCATTTCATGCCAACGAATGCCTCCATGGAGCAACTCTCGGTCTCGACTGCGATGGCATGGAATTAAGTGATTTGTGGTTGAAAAAAGATATATGAATTATATTGCCTTCTTGCACATAGTGTAGGGGTACAAACAAAAATCCTTTCTGACATAAGCAAAATTACAACATAGTACTGTATAAAAAATGTGTTGGGACAGCAAAACGTACACAATTTTAGGAATCTGCTCTCGGGCGAAGATTGTAAGAATGAGGAACAGGGACAGGCTCACAGACAGGTAATTGAGAGGAAGAAGTTGGTACTGATACTTTACTCGATTTCAGCCTGTCAGAATGTATGGTTTCCTTGGTGCGAGTTCCATGGTTATATATTTTAAGTTTGTTGCCATGCAATTTTTCTGAAATTACACAAGGGCCTGTAAATTTAGGATTTAATTTAGACTGGCGCTCGAGATCAGATTTAGATACATCATTAACATGTAGTTAGATTGGTGTATATTTTGCATGATGTTTTTGCAACATCTCAATGAGAATTTTGAAAATTTAACAGAATCGTAAACGAGTTGTTAAGTCGGCAACTTTTTTTTTAATGGTCCTAAACCGAGTACACAGGAACAGAAGGTTGGACTAACAAGTCATACGGTAAACGCTTTTTTTTTTTTTTAGCCAAAGACAATGTAATGAGGAGTTTTTTGTGGAGGTATTTATGGAACCATTAATGCTTGCAGCCACATGGGGAAGCCAATCCTGCCAAATTTCATGTAACTGGCCTGCAACATGACGCAAGATCTCTACAATCTTCCTATTTACGCGCTCAACCGACCCATTTGAAGCAGGATGATACGCTGTTATGGCAGTTATACCATACTGGTGGCAAATAGTCTGAAGAACGTCATTTTGGAGTTCCTTGCCATTATCATTCAATAGAACAGATGGAGTGGGGGCAAGGGCAGAGAAGGTGAGGCACTAGAGCATGTTCAACGGCTGAAGGAGACTTATTAGGTAGTGGGGCTAATATAACAAAACGGCTGAAGTGATCAACACAAACTAGTTGCAGTGGAGCCCTGATGACTGCGAGGTAAGGACAAGAGGTCAATTGCAAGTCTCGAAAGGACGTGCAGGAGTAGGATACTGTAGTATGGGAGCAGTGCAGGTAGTGGCTTTGGTGTATACAGAAGATAAGCACCATGAAACATGGGTGGTAATGTCAAGGCGCATCTTAGGCCAATAATACTTAATGCGGGTCATAGCAAGAGACTTGTCACAACCAGGTTGACCAGCCTGAGGGGCATCAGGAATAAGGTGGAGGACAATGAGAACTAGAGGTTCTGGAATTACAAGTTGATTAACATACTGGTCATGAACTTTTACGTTACGAGTGAGGATTCCATTTTCAAGACACGGGAACAAGTGATTTTGGAAGGGTACTGTCATCGCCAGACTAAGACTTTAGACCACTCTGGGTCCTCACGCTGATCTGCATTTAATTTTTGAGGGGACAAATTAGCAATCTGCGTAATAGCAGAAACAGTGACATTACGGGAAAGTGCATCGGTAACAATGTTAGCACGACCAGGCAGGTATTTGATGTCTGCTTTAAAGTCTATGGTTAAAAATCAGCGGGCTAGTCGGCCTGTAAGATTTTTTTCTTTAAAAAGTTGCATGACAGCTGAGTGATCAGTGTATACAGTTATTGGGTAATTGTAAATGATGTCACGAAAATGTTTAAGGGACCACACTACTGCAAGAGCTTCTGTATGAGTAACCGAATAGCGTGACTCAACATCATTTAAAACACGGCTAGCATAAGCTATGGCATTGTTTCCCATATGCTTGTTGCATTAGAACAGCACCAAGTCCATTAGCTGTAGCGTCTGTATAGATGGGGGGGGGGGTAATCAGGGAGGGATAAAACGGGCTTGGGTTAAAGATGCTTTTAATTGGTCAAAACTTTGTTGCTGAGTGGGAGTCCACTGGAAGGGGACATTATTCTTTAGTCTGTTTAAAGGGGAAGCAATGGTAGCAACATTCTTATGAAAGCTTGGTAATACCCGGCTAGACCTAAAAAGGAACTGACATTGGAAGTAGAAGTGGGAACTAGGAAATTTTGAATAACTTATTTTATCATTAGTGGTCTCGATGCCATCTTTGTCAACAATATGTCCCAAGAATTCAATGCTTGACTTGAGAAACTGACATCTGGGGAGATTAAATTTAAGACCAGCATCAATAAACTTTTGAAAAACTACGGACAATTTATGAAAATGACTGTCTAAATCTTGGGACACAGTGATAAGGTCATCATGAGAACGCCCACGTGAAGCAAAACTAACAGGAGCTGAAGGCAGACATGGAGGACGTGTAAAATTACATCGTGTAGGTCAAGTCTGTTGAGGGACAGGAGTCTGTGGTGTAGGAGCAACTGCACGCTCACGGAGCTGGCTTGAAAAGCAACGCTGGAATGTATGGCCTTGCTTAAGACAGTAAGTGCAAACGGGTATGGTAGTTTGACGCTTATCTGGGGTTTGAGAAACTTGTGGGGTAGCAGAGTGAGAGTCGCTGGTAGCAGCAATGATAGGTGGAGTTTGCTCTTCTCTTGTTCACAGTTTTAGAGGAAAAATCTAGGAGTGACTCATGCTTATATTCAAGGGTAGAGGCAACGCGAACATCTTGATTTAAAATTTCACTAATATTGAAATTACATGATAAGGCGAAAATTGTTCTCGGTTATACAACCATTTTGGAACCAAGGGGAGGTTTTAAGTGAATCTACAGCTTGATTTGCAAACTGGGCTGCACGAGGTTGAGCTCGTATAATACCAGGTGCCAGAGTGAACGCTAAGGGTCTGGACAGCATTAAAAATTCATTGAAGCACCAAATATTTGCAAGAAATTTGCCTTAAATTTTGAGTAATTGTTAGGGGCCTTGGGATCAAAAGCGGAAGCACTCATTAATTCAGAGGTCGAAGATTCTGGAATCAACCGAGATTTTAAAGGATATTTTATCTGTTCCAGAGGTAACGTGTGACTGACTTGTAACATCCTCCCACTTTTGCAAAAATTGCAGAGGAAATAAGAAGTTACATCTTCTCCACTAAATTTCTGAATAGTAGGGTCCTGGTGTAGCAACTTAATAGTAGGTGAAGATATAGTTGGAAGAATGAAAAGTCCAGTAATTGTAGTAGTGGTAGTAGTTGAAGTAGTAGTGGTAGTAGTTGAATTAGTAGCAAGAGTAGGTTTAGTCTCGTTAGTAGACATGGTAGTGGGAAAATTAACAAAACCACTACGTTAAAGCATATACAAATATGAAAGTACATAATTATTTAGGACAATAGTACAATATAACATACCAACACTTTATATACATTGATTATATGCTATACATACGTGACACGTGTGTATGTTGTCACGGTCACAGGTGAGATGGCGGGAAAATCGGAGCAGGTGACCAATGACCCAAAATCGAAAAAAAAAGAATTTTGCCGAAAGACAGAAGGTGACCGATTTCGCCCAAACTTCCTCCACAGGGAGAGAGTGGGACAGTGCACGGTGAGGTAGACGCGAGGAGCCTGGGTCAAAAGGCGTGGCTGTGGCGTCCCTCCAAATTTGGGCCTTGTCACCCAGTATTCACTTTTGGGCCTCAGTCTTGTCCAAGTGGACTCCTCAGCAGCCCTGGCTGCCCTCGACCTGTGGGCGAGATGAGGGGTAAATCGGAGCAGGTGACCAAAATGACCCAAAATCGAAAGATATCAAAGGACCCCATGCATTTTGCCGAAAATCCTAAGATGACCGATTTGGCCCAAACTTACCTCATAGGGAGAGAGTTAGACACAGTGCACGGCGAGGTAGACACGAGGATCCTGGGCCCAAGGGCGTGGTGGTTGCACACCTCCAAACTTGGGCCTTTTCACCCAGTATTCACTTTTGGGCCTTTGGCGCTCATACTGTTGGCCTGAGTGGTGTCCAAGTGGACTCCACAGCAGCCCTGGCCGCCCTCAACCTGTGAGTGAGATGGTAAATCTGAGCAGGTGACCAAATTGACCCAAAATGGAGAAAATCTCAAAGGACCCCATGAATTTTGCCGTAAATCTGAGGGTGACCGATTTGGCCCAAACTTACTCCATAGGGAGAGAGTCGGCCACATGCACGGCGAGGTAGACGCGAGGAGTCTGGGCCCAAGGGCGTGGTGGTGTCTCTCCTCCAAACTTGGGTCTTTTCACCCAGTATTCACTTTTGGGCCTCTGTCTCCCGTACTGTTGGCCTGAGTTGTGTCCAAGTGAACTCCACAGCAGCCCTGGCCGCCCTCGACCTGTGGGTGAAATAATGGGTAAATCTGAGCAGGTGACAGACAACAGTACGAACACCAGAGGCCCAAAACCGTAGCACCCGTCTTAACAGTAGCATCCGTCGAAACCGTAGAAGCCGTCGAAACCGTAGCACCCGTCGAAACCGTAGAAGCCGTCGAAACCGTAGCATCCGTCAAAACCGTTGCATCCGTCAAAACCGTTGCATCCGTCAAAACCTGAAAATATAAAAACCTCAAAATCATGAAAACGTCACATCAATTCAAAATAATCAAAACAAATCAATCAAATCATCACAACACGAAATTATCAAAATCAAAACGCCAAATCGTCAAATCAAAATCAAAACGTCAAATCATCAAATCAAAATCATCAAAACGTCAAATCAATACATCAAAACGTCAAATCATCAATACATCAATATCATCAAAACGTCAAATCATCAATGCATCAAAATAATCAAAACGTCAAATCATCAATGCATCAAAATCATCAAAACGTCTAATCATCAATACATCAAAATCAAAACGTCATATCAATACATCAAAATCATCAATACATCAAAATCATCATAAGGTCAAATCTTCAGTACATCAAAATAATCAAAACGTCATAGTAATACATCAAAATCATCAAAACGTCATAGTAATACATCAAAATCATCAAAACGTCATAGTAATACATCAAAATAATCAAAACGTCATATCAATACATCAAAATCAACACGTCAAATCAAAATCATCAAAATGTCATAATCAAATCAAAATCAAAACGTCACACTAAAATCATCAGAACATCGTATCAGAACATCAAAACATCATCAAAACGTCAAACCAACGTCAAACCAACGTCAAACCAACGTCAAATCGTCAAACCAACGTCAAATCGTCAAACCAACGTCAAACCGTCAAACCAACGTCAATCCAACGTCAAACCAACGTCAAACCAACATCAACCGTCGGAACCATAGCAGCCGTAACCGTACACTCCGTCGTAACCGTACACTCCGTCGAAACCGTACACTCCGTCGAAACCGTACACTCCGTCGAAACCGTACACTCCGTCGAAACCGTACACTCCGTCGAAACCGTACACTCCGTCGAAACCGTACACTCCGTCGAAACCGTACACTCCGTCGAAACCGTACACTCCGTCGAAACCGTACACTCCGTCGAAACCGTACACTCCGTCGAAACCGTACACTCCGTCGAAACCGTACACTCCGTCGAAACCGTACACTCCGTCGAAACCGTACACTCCGTCGAAACCGTACACTCCGTCGAAACCGTACACTCCGTCGAAACCGTACACTCCGTCGAAACCGTACACTCCGTCGAAACCGTACACTCCGTCGAAACCGTACACTCCGTCGAAACCGTACACTCCGTCGAAACCGTACACTCCGTCGAAACCGTACACTCCGTCGAAACCGTACACTCCGTCGAAACCGTACACTCCGTCGAAACCGTACACTCCGTCGAAACCGTACACTCCGTCGAAACCGTACACTCCGTCGAAACCGTACACTCCGTCGAAACCGTACACTCCGTCGAAACCGTACACTCCGTCGAAACCGTACACTCCGTCGAAACCGTACACTCCGTCGAAACCGTACACTCCGTCGAAACCGTACACTCCGTCGAAACCGTACACTCCGTCGAAACCGTACACTCCGTCGAAACCGTACACTCCGTCGAAACCGTACACTCCGTCGAAACCGTACACTCCGTCGAAACCGTACACTCCGTCGAAACCGTACACTCCGTCGAAACCGTACACTCCGTCGAAACCGTACACTCCGTCGAAACCGTACACTCCGTCGAAACCGTAAACTCCGTCGAAACCGTAAACTCCGTCGAAACCGTTTCAGCCGTCGAAACCGTTGCAGCCGTCGAAACCGTACACTCCGTCGAAACCGTACACTTCGTCGAAACCGTAAACTCCGTCGAAACCGTAAACTCCGTCGAAACCGTAAACTCCGTCGAAACCGTTTCAGCCGTCGAAACCGTTGCAGCCGTCGAAACCGTAGACTCCGTCGAAACCGTCGCAGCCGTCGAAAACGTAGCCGTGGGATTCAAGGCAGCCATCAAAACGTCGAGGTCTCAAAACGTCAAGGCCTCAAAACGTCAAGGCCTCAAAACGTCAAGGCCTCAAAACGTCAAGGCCTCAAAACGTCAAGGCCTCAAACATCAAGACCTCAAACGTCAAGACCGCAAAACTTCAGGATCTTCGAAACCGTTGCTTCCGTCGAAACCGTGGCATCCGTCGAAACCGTGGCATCCGTCGAAACCGTGGCATCCGTCGAAACAGTGGTATCCGTCGAAACCGTAGCATCCGTCGCAACCGTAGCATCCGTCGAAACCGTAGCATCCATCGAAACCGTGGCATCAGTCGAAACCGTTACACCCGTCGAAACCGTAAAAGCCGTCGAAACCGTAGAAACCGTAGAACCCGTCGAAACCGTAGCATCCGTCGAAACCGTAGCATTCGTCGAAACCGTAGCATTCGTCGAAACCGTAGACTCCGTCGAAACCGTAAAAAACGTCGAAACCGTAGCATCCATCGAAACCGTACCATCTGTCGAAACCGTAGCGTCCGTCGAAACCGTAGAACCCGTCGAAACCGTAGAACCCGTCGAAACCGTACACTCCGTCGAAACAGTACACTGTCGAAACCGTACACTCCGTCGAAACCGTAGACTCCGTCGAAACCGTAGACTCCGTCGAAACCGTAGACTCCGTCGAAACCGTAGACTCCGTCGAAACCGTAGACTCCGTCGAAACCGTAGACTCCGTCGAAACCGTAGACTCCGTCGAAACCGTAGACTCCGTCGAAACCGTAGACTCCGTCGAAACCGTAGACTCCGTCTAAACCGTAGACTCCGTCGAAACCGTAGATTCCGTTTAAACCGTAGATTCCGTCGAAGCCGTACACTCCGTCGAAGCCGTACACTCCGTCGAAACCGTACACTCCGTCGAAACCGTACACTCCGTCGAAACCGTACACTCCGTCGAAACCGTACACTCCGTCGAAACCGTACACTCCGTCGAAACCGTACACTCCGTCGAAACCGTACACTCCGTCGAAACCGTACACTCCGTCGAAACCGTACACTCCGTCGAAACCGTACACTCCGTCGAAACCGTACACTCCGTCGAAACCGTACACTCCGTCGAAACCGTAGACTCCGTCGAAACCGTAGACTCCGTCGAAACCGTAGACTCCGTCGAAACCGTAGACTCCGTCGAAACCGTAGACTCCGTCGAAACCGTAGACTCCGTCGAAACCGTAGACTCCGTCGAAACCGTAGACTCCGTCGAAACCGTAGACTCCGTCGAAACCGTTGCAGCCGTCGACACCGTAGACTCCGTAGACTCCGGCGAAACCGTAGCCGTGGGATCCGTGGCAGCCATCAAAACGTTGAGGTCTCAAAACGTTGAGGTCTCAAAACGTCATGGCCTCAAAACGTCAAGGCCTCAAAACGTCAAGGCCTCAAAACGTCAAGGCCTCAAAACGTCAAGGCCTCAAAACGTCAAGGCCTCAAAACGTCAAGACCTCAAACGTCAAGACCTCAAACGTCAAGACCTCAAAACTTCAGGACCTTCAAAACCGTTGCTTCCGTCGAATACGTGGTATCCGTCGAATACGTGGTATCCGTCGAAACCGTGGCATCCGTCGAAACCGTAGCATCCGTGGAAACCGTGGCATCCGTCGAAACCGTGGCATACGTCAAAACCGTTGCATACGTCAAAACCGTTGACTCCGTCGAAACCGTACACTCCGTCGAAACCGTACACTCCGTCGAAACCGTAGACTCCGTCGAAACCGTAGACTCCGTCGAAACCGTAGAAACCGTCGAAACCGTAGAAACCGTCGAAACCGTAGAAACCATCGAAACCGTAGAATCCGTCGAAACCGTACACTCCGTCGAAACCGTACACTCCGTCGAAACCGTACACTCCGTCGAAACCGTACACTCCGTCGAAACCGTACACTCCGTCGACACCGTACACTCCGTCGACACCGTAGTCTCCGTCGAAACCGTACACTCCGTCGAAACCGTACACTCCGTCGGAACCGTACACTCCGTCGAAACCGTACACTCCGTCGAAACCGTACACTCCGTCGAAACCGTACACTCCGTCGAAACCGTACACTCCGTCGAAACCGTACACTCCGTCGAAACCGTACACTCCGTCGAAACCGTACACTCCGTCGAAACCGTACACTCCGTCGAAACCGTACACTCCGTCGAAACCGTACACTCCGTCGAAACCGTACACTCCGTCGAAACCGTAGACTCCGTCGAAACCGTAGACTCCGTCGAAACCGTACACTCCGTCGAAACCGTAGACTCCGTCGAAACCGTAGACTCCGTCGAAACCGTAGACTCCGTCGAAACCGTAGACTCCGTCGAAACCGTAGACTCCGTCGAAACCGTAGACTCCGTCGAAACCGTAGACTCCGTCGAAACCGTAGACTCCGTCGAAACCGTAGACTCCGTCGAAACCGTAGACTCCGTCGAAACCGTAGACTCCGTCGAAACCGTAGACTCCGTCGAAACCGTAGACTCCGTCGAAACCGTAGACTCCGTCGAAACCGTAGACTCCGTCGAAACCGTAGACTCCGTCGAAACCGTAGACTCCGTCGAAACCGTAGACTCCGTCGAAACCGTAGACTCCGTCGAAACCGTAGACTCCGTCGAAACCGTAGACTCCGTCGAAACCGTAGACTCCGTCGAAACCGTAGACTCCGTCGAAACCGTAGACTCCGTCGAAACCGTAGACTCCGTCGAAACCGTAGACTCCGTCGAAACCGTAGACTCCGTCGAAACCGTAGACTCCGTCGAAACCGTAGACTCCGTCGAAACCGTAGACTCCGTAGACTCCGTCGAAACCGTCGCAGCCGTCGAAACCGTAGCCGTGGGATCCGTGGCAGCCATCAAAATGTTGAGGTCTCAAAACGTTGAGGTCTCAAAACGTCGAGATCGCAAAACGTCAAGGCCTCAAAACGCCAAGGCCTCAAAACGTCAATGCCTCAAAACGTCAATGCCTCAAAACGTCAAGGCCTCAAAACGTCAAGGCCTCAAAAGGTCAAGGCCTCAAAACGTCAAGGCCTCAAAACGTCAAGGCCTCAAAACGTCAAGGCCTCAAAACGTCAAGGCCTCAAAACGTCAAGACCTCAAACGTCAAGACCTCAAAACTTCAGGACCTTCGAAACCGTTGCTTCCGTCGAATCCGTCGAAACCGTAGCATCCGTCGAAACCGTAGCATCCGTCGAAACCGTAGCATCCGTCGAAACCGTGGCATCCGTCGAAACCGTGGCATCCGTCGAAACCGTGGCATCCGTCAAAACCGTAGCATCTGTCTAATCCGTAGACTCCGTCGAAACCGTAAAAGCCGTCGAAACCGTAGACTCCGTCGAAACCGTAGAACCCATCGAAACCGTAGACTCCGTCGAAACCGTAGCATGCGTCGAAACCGTAACATCCGTCGAAACCGTACACTCCGTCGAAACCGTACACTCCGTCGAAACCGTAGACTCCGTCGAAACCGTAGACTCCGTCGAAACCGTAGACTCCGTCGAAACCGTAGACTCCGTCGAAACCGTAGACTCCGTCGAAACCGTAGACTCCGTCGAAACCGTAGACTCCGTCGAAACCGTAGACTCCGTCGAAACCGTAGACTCCGTCGAAACCGTAGACTCCGTCGAAACCGTAGACTCCGTCGAAACCGTAGACTCCGTCGAAACCGTAGACTCCGTCGAAACCGTAGACTCCGTCGAAACCGTAGACTCCGTCGAAACCGTAGACTCCGTCGAAACCGTAGACTCCGTCGAAACCGTAGACTCCGTCGAAACCGTAGACTCCGTCGAAACCGTAGACTCCGTCGAAACCGTAGACTCCGTCGAAACCGTAGACTCCGTCGAAACCGTAGACTCCGTCGAAACCGTAGACTCCGTCGAAACCGTAGACTCCGTCGAAACCGTAGACTCCGTCGAAACCGTAGACTCCGTCGAAACCGTAGACTCCGTCGAAACCGTAGACTCCGTCGAAACTGTACACTCCGTCGAAACTGTACACTCCGTCGAAACCGTACACACCGTCGAAACCGTACACACCGTCGAAACCGTACACTCCCTCGAAACCGTACACTCCCTCGAAACCGTACACTCCGTCGAAACCGTACACTCCGTCGAAACCGTACACTCCGTCGAAACCGTACACTCCGTCGAAACCGTACACTCCGTCGAAACCGTACACTCCGTCGAAACCGTACACTCCGTCGAAACCGTAGACTCCGTCGAAACCGTAGACTCCGTCGAAACCGTAGACTCCGTCGAAACCGTAGACTCCGTCGAAACCGTAAACTCCGTCGAAACCGTAGACTCCGTCGAAACCGTAGACTCCGTCGAAACCGTTGCAGCCATCGACACCGTAGACTCCGTCGAAACCGTCGCAGCCGTCGAAACCGTAGCCGTGGGATCCGTGGCAGCCATCAAAACGTTGAGGTCTCAAAACGTCATGGCCTCAAAACGTCATGGCCTCAAAACGTCATGGCCTCAAAACGAAACCGTGGCATCCGTCGAAACCGTGGCATCCGTCGAAACCGTGGCATCCGTCGAAACCGTGGCATCCGTCGAAACCGTGGCATCCGTCGAAACCGTGGCATCCGTCGAAACCGTGGCATCCGTCGAAACCGTGGCATCCGTCGAAACCGTGGCATCCGTCGAAACCGTGGCATCCGTCGAAACCGTGGCATCCGTCGAAACCGTGGCATCCGTCGAAACCGTGGCATCCGTCGAAACCGTGGCATCCGTCGAAACCGTGGTATCCGTCGAAACCGTAGCCGTCGAAACCGTAGCATCTGTCTAATCCGTAGACTCCGTCGAAACCGTAAAAGCCGTCGAAACCGTAGACTCCGTCGAAACCGTAGACTCCGTCGAAACCGTAGACTCCGTCGAAACCGTTGCAGCCGTCGACACCGTAGACTCCGTCGAAACCGTCGCAGCCGTCGAAACCGTAGCCGTGGGATCCGTGGCAGCCATCAAAACGTTGAGGCCTCAAAACGTCAAGGCCTCAAAACGTCAAGGCCTCAAAACGTCAAGGCCTCAAAACGTCAAGGCCTCAAAAGGTCAAGGCCTCAAAAGGTCAAGGCCTCAAAACGTCAAGGCCTCAAAACGTCAAGGCCTCAAAAGGTCAAGGCCTCAAAACGTCAAGGCCTCAAAACGTCAAGGCCTCAAAACTTCAAGACCTCAAAACTTCAAGACCTCAAAACTTCAAGACCTCAAAACTTCAAGACCTCAAAACTTCAAGACCTCAAAACTTCAAGACCTCAAAACTTCAAGACCTCAAAACTTCAAGACCTCAAAACTTCAAGACCTCAAAACTTCAAGACCTCAAAACTTCAAGACCTTCGAAACCGTTGCTTCCGTCGAAACCAGAGCATCCGTCGAAAGCGGAGCATCCGTCGAAACCGTGGCTTCCGTCGAAACCGTAGAAACTGTCGAAACCGTTGCACCCGTCGAAACCGTTGCATCCGTCGAAACCGTTGCACCCGTCGAAACCGTAGAAACGGTCGAAACCGTAGAAGCCGTCGAAACCGTATAATCCTTCGAAAATGTAGCATTCCGTCGAAACCGTAGAACCTTATTAGCCGTCGAAACCGTAGCAATCCGTCGAAACCGTAGCAATCCGTCGAAACCGTAGCAATCCGTCGAAACCGTAGCAATCCGTCGAAACCGTAGCAATCCGTCGAAACCGTAGACTCCGTCGAAACTGTACACTCCGTCGAAACCTTACACACCGTCGAAACCGTACACACCGTCGAAACCGTACACTCCCTCGAAACCGTACACTCCGTCGAAACCGTACACTCCGTCGAAACCGTACACTCCGTCGAAACCGTACACTCCGTCGAAACCGTACACTCCGTCGAAACCGTACACTCCGTCGAAACCGTACACTCCGTCGAAACCGTACACTCCGTCGAAACCGTAGACTCCGTCGAAACCGTAGACTCCGTCGAAACCGTAGACTCCGTCGAAACCGTAGACTCCGTCGAAACCGTAAACTCCGTCGAAACCGTAGACTCCGTCGAAACCGTAGACTCCGTCGAAACCGTTGCAGCCATCGACACCGTAGACTCCGTCGAAACCGTCGCAGCCGTCGAAACCGTAGCCGTGGGATCCGTGGCAGCCATCAAAACGTTGAGGTCTCAAAACGTCATGGCCTCAAAACGTCATGGCCTCAAAACGTCATGGCCTCAAAACGAAACCGTGGCATCCGTCGAAACCGTGGCATCCGTCGAAACCGTGGCATCCGTCGAAACCGTGGCATCCGTCGAAACCGTGGCATCCGTCGAAACCGTGGCATCCGTCGAAACCGTGGCATCCGTCGAAACCGTGGCATCCGTCGAAACCGTGGCATCCGTCGAAACCGTGGCATCCGTCGAAACCGTGGCATCCGTCGAAACCGTGGCATCCGTCGAAACCGTGGCATCCGTCGAAACCGTGGCATCCGTCGAAACCGTGGTATCCGTCGAAACCGTAGCCGTCGAAACCGTAGCATCTGTCTAATCCGTAGACTCCGTCGAAACCGTAAAAGCCGTCGAAACCGTAGACTCCGTCGAAACCGTAGACTCCGTCGAAACCGTAGACTCCGTCGAAACCGTTGCAGCCGTCGACACCGTAGACTCCGTCGAAACCGTCGCAGCCGTCGAAACCGTAGCCGTGGGATCCGTGGCAGCCATCAAAACGTTGAGGCCTCAAAACGTCAAGGCCTCAAAACGTCAAGGCCTCAAAACGTCAAGGCCTCAAAACGTCAAGGCCTCAAAACGTCAAGGCCTCAAAACGTCAAGGCCTCAAAACGTCAAGGCCTCAAAACGTCAAGGCCTCAAAAGGTCAAGGCCTCAAAAGGTCAAGGCCTCAAAACGTCAAGGCCTCAAAACTTCAAGACCTCAAAACTTCAAGACCTCAAAACTTCAAGACCTCAAAACTTCAAGACCTCAAAACTTCAAGACCTCAAAACTTCAAGACCTCAAAACTTCAAGACCTCAAAACTTCAAGACCTCAAAACTTCAAGACCTCAAAACTTCAAGACCTTCGAAACCGTTGCTTCCGTCGAAACCAGAGCATCCGTCGAAAGCGGAGCATCCGTCGAAACCGTGGCATCCGTCGAAACCGTAGAAACTGTCGAAACCGTTGCACCCGTCGAAACCGTTGCACCCGTCGAAACCGTTGCACCCATCGAAACCGTAGAAACGGTCGAAACCGTAGAAGCCGTCGAAACCGTATAATCCTTCGAAAATGTAGCATTCCGTCGAAACCGTAGAACCTTATTAGCCGTCGAAACCGTAGCAATCCGTCGAAACCGTAGCAATCCGTCGAAACCGTAGCAATCCGTCGAAACCGTAGCAATCCGTCGAAACCGTAGCAATCCGTCGAAACCGTAGCAATCCGTCGAAACCGTAGCATCCGTCGAAACCGTAGCATCCGTCGAAACCGTCAAAACATATGAAAACAAATCAAATCATCATCATATCATCATATCATATCATCATCATATCATCATCATATCATCATCATATCATCATCATCATATCATCATCATATCATCATCATATCATCATATCATCATATCATCATCATCATATCATCATCATCATATCATCATCATCATATCATCATCATCATATCATCATCATCATATCATCATCATATCATCATCATCATATCATCATCATCATATCATCATCATCATATCATCATCATCATCATCATCATCATATCATCATCATCATATCATCATCATCATATCATCATCATCATATCATCATCATCATATCATCATCATCATATCATCATCATCATATCATCATCATCATATCATCATCATCATCTCATCATCATCATCTCATCATCATCATCTCATCATCATCATATCATCATCATCATATCATCATCATCATCATATCATCATCATATATCGTCATATCATCATATCATCATCATATCATCATCATCATCATCATATCATCATCATCATATCATCATCATATCATATCATCATATCATATCATATCATATCATCATATCATCATATCATATCATCATATCATCATATCATCATCATATCATATCATCATATCATCATATCATATCATCATATCATCATATCATATCATCATATCATATCATCATATCATATCATCATATCATCATCATATCATCATCATATCATATCATCATATCATCATATCATATCATCATATCATCATCATATCATCATCATCATATCATATCATCATATCATCATCATATCATCATATCATCATATCATCATATCATCATATCATCATATCATCATATCATCATATCATCATATCATATCATATCATATCATCATCATATCATATCATAACATCATCATCATCATATCATCATCATCATATCATCATATCATCATATCATCATCTCATATCATATCATCATCATCATCATATCATCTCATCATAACATATCATCATCATATCATCATCATATATCATCATATCATATCATCATATCATATATTATCATATCATATGATATCATCATATCATCATATCATATCATATTATCATCATATCATCATATCATCATATCATATCATCATATCATATCATCATCATATCATCATATCATCATATCATCATCATATCATCATCATATCATCATATCATCATATCATCATCATATCATCATATCATATCATCATCATATCATCATATCATCATCATATCATATCATCATCATATCATCATCATATCATGTCATATAACATATCATATCATATCATAATCATATCATCATATCATCATCATATCATCATATTATATCATCATATATCATATCATTATATCATTATATTATGTCATTATATCATATCATCATATCATCAAATCATATCATCATCATATCATCTTCATATCATAACATATCATCATATCATCATCATATCATATCATCATATAATCATATCATATAATCAAATCATCATCATATCATCATCATCATATCATCATATCATCATATCATCATATCATTTCATATCATATATCATATATCATATCATATCATCATATCATATCATATCATATCATCATATCATCATCATATCATCATATCATCATCATATCATATCATCATCATATCATATCATATCATCATATCATATCATCATATCATATCATCATATCATATCATCATATCATATCATCATATCATATCATCATATCATCATATCATATCATATCATCATCATATCATATCATATCATCATATCATCATATCATCATCATATCATCATCATATCATCATATCATATCATCATATCATCATATCATATCATCATATCATCATATCATCATCATATCATCATCATATCATATCATATCATATCATATCATCATCATATCATATCATCATCATATCATCATATCATCATCATATCATCATCATATCATATCATATCATCATATCATCATATCATCATATCATCATCATATCATCATCATATCATATCATCATATCATCATATCATCATATCATCATCATATCATCATCATATCATCATATCATATCATATCATCATCATATCATATCATCATCATATCATCATCATATCATATCATCATATCATATCATCATCATATCATCATCATATCATCATATCATATCATATCATCATAACATATCATCATCATATCATATCATCATAACATATCATCATATCATATCATCATAACATATCATCATATCATATCATAACATATCATCATCATATCATATCATCATAACATATCATCATCATATCATATCATCATAACATATCATCATATCATATCATAACATATCATATCATATCATCATAACATATCATCATATCATATCATCATAACATATCATCATATCATATCATCATAACATATCATCATAACATATCATCATCATATCATCATCATCATATCATCATCATCATATCATCATCATCATATCATCATCATCATATCATCATCATCATATCTTCATCATCATATCATCATCATCATATCATCATCATCATCTCATCATCATCATAGCATCATCATCATCTCATCATAATCATATCATTAGCACAGGTAGTATTCTTTTGTGGAGAGATGTAGGGCACCCTTGTGCGCATGTACCATAATTTCCTCCTATACAGTGAGTGTCAGTCACTGACAATCTGCCTGTGAGGGAGGGGATAGATCTTGGTGTTTGTTGGATTCTAACTTTACGCGAAACGACGAAACGGATTGAATATCGCATAAATTTTTACCAGAAACTTGACGACAACCAAATGGAGACAATTCGGAAGATTCTGCGGGCTTTCGACGACGATACCATGGTTATCGCACAAATTGTACAACCCGGTTCAAAGATGGGCACACGTCGGTGAGGAGGGACTCATGTTCCGTTAGGCTCTCCCAACAATCCCAAATGATGAGGCCACTGACCAAGCGTGGACTCTGGTCACTCAGGCCCGTCGGGTTACCGTCCTAGAACTTGAGGGCTCGAGAACAAGCTCTGGTTCGGCACATCCTCTTCTGAGGTAGAACTTGGGACTAGCGGAGGGGGTCCGCGTCTCACGCACCAAAAATGCATGGAAGGGTTGCAAGAACATGCTCGACTCCGCAAACGGTGACCCTGACTTCCTGAACACCACTACCGCTCAGAAAAACGCCGAAGTAAACAAACAGACATGCACAATGATACTAGTTCCTAACCCGATTTTCACTGGTTGGAAACCCGCAGGTCTACAGCGGCTGGCGGCGATCCTTGGGCACTCCCATAGATCTCTCTTGGAAGAAACTTTGGACTACTGTTCGCGTTGCATCAGTATGGGGCAGTTCGATGTCATCGGACTATAGTGGTAGTATAAGGAGAACACTCTCCGGTTGCCAGCTCTCCTTGTGTAAAGAGGTGGAGGAAATATAGAAGAAGCTGAAAGACAGCTTGGGCTCAGTCTGGAAACCGAACACCAGCTCCTCAGGGCTGTATCTCCAGATAGAGGGGAGTGTGCCAAAGGGTTTTGAAGGTAGCGGCAGGGATATAATAAGAATAATTATAAACCTACTTTATTTCTCCTCAACGCAGGGCACTGGCCTCCAACGTCCCCATGTCCATCATTCTCATCGTCACTGCCTTCTTCACCGGTAAGTCACTTCTGTCCCTGTCTCACTCTGCCAACCAGCAACCCCCCTCTCAAAAATGGATAAATCAATGAATGATAAATAAATAGATACATAAAAACAGATAGGAACACATACTGGATGTGCATTATAAGGGGAAAAGTGTTCACCAGACGCTGACCTCCGAGTTGTCTTTCCCTTACTGAAATGCAGGTCTGGTGCTCTTGACGGTGTACAAGGACTGTGACCCCCTGGCGGCGGGACTCATCCAGAAGAAGGACCAGATCCTGCCCTTCTACGTCGTGGAGCGCCTGCGGGACTTCCCAGGATTCGCGGGGCTCTTCGTGGCCTGCCTCTTCTCGGGAGCTCTCAGGCAGGTCGAGCTATTCACTGAGTCACAAACGTCAGTGCCGCCAATGACAGTAATGGGTATAGTAATGATACCAATAATCTTGTTAATCACTATCACAACGATCTTAAGGGTAATAATGTTAATAACAACACCCATGATGTGAACGGAGGAATAGAAATGTAGCAACCATGGCGCTTTACGGAAGTGTATTGTAGAATCTTGGGTCAGCTCTATAGAAGAAGGAAGGAAATGGCAGCGATGGGTTATTTGGGGAATATGATTACGTGGTGTGGGAAGAAAAGAAATGGCAATAGACGGTGGATAAAAAAAAATGCATGTTTTAGAGAGAGGATGGGTGTAGAAAAAAACGACCCAGGGAACCACAACAGACACCCACACACCCACCCACACAAACACACACATACACGCACACATACACACATTCAGACAGAGAGAGAGAGAGAGAGAGAGAGAGAGAGAGAGAGAGAGAGAGAGAGAGAGAGAGAGAGAGAGAGAGAGAGAGAGAGAGAGAGAGAGAGAGAGAACCTGTGACCATAACGGTAATCTAGTATTTTTTTTTCTGAAGAGGGTGGACTGCCGATGGAAAATCAACCCCTCACACCCAAATCTAGATATTGAGACAATGAGGTGTAAAGACGAAAAAGAAACGTTCGTGTGTAATCAGGTGGTGTGTGAGTTGACTCAGTCACCCCTTTTAATTTAAATTTGCTACGGGACCGCGACTTGAATGTGGCGATTCGTCAGTGGTTTGGCACTGAGAAGATTTCGTGGAAGAGAAACGACTGGTAGCTCCGGGTGCGGAGGGAGAGACGGGTAGCTTTGGTAGCGTAGGAGACTGCTGGGCTCGATCCACGCGACGGCAGCTGGGGAAGGTAGAGAGAGATTTTAGGCGATAACTGCAGCTCCGGGGAGGTGGCGAGAGAAACGGCTACTGGGAGAGGTGATGATGCTCTTCGTCTGGTTCCGAGGCGTTGACTAGAGAGAGGTGGAAAGATGTTCTCCGACGGGTTTCGAGGCGTTGCCTGGAGAAATGTGGAGATATGTTCTCCTTTGGGTTCCGTGGCGACGAGACGGGCTCCGAGGCGTTGACTATGGGCTATGGGCTACCGCTCGCGTGGGATCGGTTTGTGTGGGAGGGGATGAATGTCTGTAAGAAAATTAAGAGATAGTAGTGTATAAAAGAGGGTTATTGCCAATAAGCACTTTTTCCATGGGCGATCGATGGTGGTGGCTCGGGAGAAACGGCAGGGACCTTGGACGGCGGCGCCGACGCTTGCGATTAGAATCACCAAAAGTTAAGCAAATGGTAGGAGGCGTAGTTGTGAAGATATGTTGAAAAAAACGAAAAAAAAAAACTTTAGTGGAAGGTAAACTAGAATGAGAAGATGTAGTATAAGAGAAAGCTAGAAAGGAAGCGAATTTCAGTCGAAGAAAAAAGTACGTGTAGATGTTTGTGCGCGGGGCGTGGTTATGTTCGTGAGAGGTGTGTATATGTATTTTACGAGAAATGAGTAAAGTTAACTTTCCGCGTGTAGCGTTGCTGATTAACCCCAAGCTAGGCAATGGGCGCTTGGTCACTAGCGAGGGGATGGGCGATTGGCCTCTAGCGAAACAATGGGCGATATCCGAAGCGTAGTCAAGAAAGTGGATCTGATAGCAGTGCGGGGGGTGGGGAGGCAGGCGGGCGAGTGCTGACTTGTGTGTCTCTTTTCTTCCGAGCACAAGTCTGAAAACAGAGAATTACATGACTCGGGAAACATGTGTATTTGTCAAAAGTGTAAACCCCCTCGCCAGCGTCAGCGAAGAGGCCAGGCGTGTGGCGGACCGGTTGGCAGCAGAGGAGACTAAAGGACAAATAAAATCTCCTCTCCACTACCGGCCGGCGAAGATTTATGGGCGTTGGCTGAGAGAGCTAAAGCGAAGGGCGACATCCGACTTCTGCTGAGCCAGCGAGTGTAGATATGTGCGTTGACTTGCGACTTGCGACTTGCTAGGTAAGAGCACCCGCTCGCGCGGGATCGGTTTTTGTGGGAGGGGAAGAAGGTCTGTAAGAAAATGAAAAGGTAGTAGTGTATAAATGAGGGCTTTTGCCACCGGGCGTTGACTACTTCTGACGGGTTCCGTCGGCCTTTATATATCCGGGTCAGGTCGCGTTCTGCATGTTGATTGGCCGTTGGTGGATCGCTACTTATGGGTACGCAAGCGTATTGCGCGCAAATTGTCTGCCGTCGTGCTCTGGGGAGTACTCTGCCTCTAGCTAGTGGACCGCATCGCGTTTGTATATGTATACACACACACACACACACACACACACACACACACACACACACACACACACACACACACACACACACAAATATATATATATATATATATGTGTGTGTGTATAAACACACACACACACACACACACACACACACACACACACACACACACACACACAC
The DNA here is from genome assembly GCF_046742065.1 of Oratosquilla oratoria. Taxonomy (NCBI): domain Eukaryota; kingdom Metazoa; phylum Arthropoda; class Malacostraca; order Stomatopoda; family Squillidae; genus Oratosquilla; species Oratosquilla oratoria. The sequence goes on along the minus strand of NC_134796.1, from coordinate 694,594 downwards.
ACACACACACACACACACACACACACACACACATACACACACATAGAAATGGTTTTGGCAATCTCTCATTAGTTGCTGCCAGGCTGTTCCTGGTAAACTAATCATCGTGCATTTCTTCTTTTTTGTCATTATCATTTTAAATCTACAGCTCGCTTTCGTCTGGACTCAACAGCCTGGCCGCCGTGTTATGGGAGGACTTATTCTCCCCGATGGAGCGCTTCAAGAACATTTCCTCAAGAGGACAGACCTGCGTCAGCAAGTCCATCGGTCAGTAGCAGCGTCGCCATAACGCGGTCATGTCAGTTCTGTTTGATGTGGAAAAGCGTACGTCTCGTTATACTCCTCCCATGTTGTTATTGCTTCTTCCGTAACATTCTTTGTTCACTAGGTTTTTCAAGAAGGGTTATAATCCTATTTCAACACAAGAAGAAATGTCCTTCTTGAACACCCAAGTGCAAATGAGATGGGCAACCATGGTCTCACGTTAGAAATGCACCATACTGCATTTGTATCCTGCTCTATCAATGTTGTATCCTCTCTGCGTACGTCCATTTGTGTATATGTATATGTATATGTATATGTATATGTATATGTATATGTATATGTACATGTATATGTATATGTGCATGTGTATGCATATGTATATATGTATATGTATATATATGTAAATATGTACACACACACACACACACACACACACACACACACACACACACACACACACACACACACACGCGCGCGCGCGCGCGCGCGCCCGGCCGGGCGGAGATAATTTGGGCTTGTCTCCTTCCACGTGTAACCCCTGTTCACCTAGCAGTGAGTAGGTACGGGATGTTAGTTAAGAAGTTGTGACCTTCCTGTCCCGGTGTGTGGTGTGTGAGTGGTGTCAGACCTACCCATAGATCGGCAAATAATGAGCTCTGAGTTCGCTGCCGTAGGGTGGTGTCTGGCTGTCTCTACAGAGGCTGCAGCAGATCCGAGGTGAATACACACACACACACACACACACATACACACACACACACACACACACACACACACACACACACACACACACACACACACACACACACACACACATGTATATATATCATGAAACAAATCGTTAGTGACACTGATGTAATTCAAATAATCAAACCCGGTCATCGCAAAATTTCGAACGAAGATCCCAAGCTTGAGTTTTACGTGCTACCACTTTGTTACTTAGCGTAAAAGGCTCGATAACCCGATAACAATTCTAGTACCCAGGAATAGACCGACTGAACACTTCAGCCCTGAAGCCTGTTTACTACGAATCCCATCGTCACCAGAGAGGGTGGCAGCACAGAAGCTTTTTTTTCACTTCACCGTTGTAACCATTATGGAAAGAATCGCAAGTGGCAGCGATGTCATTCAAATATCTAAAATCCGGCAGTCGCGAAACTTCTTGGGATTTGTAGAAAAGAGGCTGTAGTATCCAGTCGGCCTATTCCTGGGTACTAGAATTAGTACCAGGAATTATCGAATCTTTTATATGTTCTGAGTAGCACTTTTCCACTAGAAATTCTATTTTTAGAGTTGCCTTGTGGGCTGTTCTATGCTGATACTTAGGGGCTCCTGCGGATAAATGGATGGAGATCTGACGTGGCAACTTGATTGTCATCATAATAACATAGGCTGAAGGTTATATCTATATATGACGTGTTTTTTCCCATTATTGGCAGTTTGACCGGTAGCGTTTTTTTTTTCTTTCTCTCTTTATGTGGAAGACGTATTCTTAGTCTGGTAGGTAAAGTGGTTTATTTCCATCGGGTTTAGAGCTTTTCTTTATGATCTGCTGCATAATCTTTTTATCACACTGATAGTTATTGATACATTTAAGGTACATAAAAAAAAGTGAACATGATTTGCGAGAGCAAGAAGGAGTTGCTGATGAATATGTGTGAGGAAAGTAAGGGTCAGGATACCCAGACTTCTGAGGTCTTTCTATTTCATGACCCGCTGTGACAGCCACGGGATTCGGGGTGTTGTGCGTGGGGCTGTCCTTCATGGCAGGGAGCCTCGGTGGAGTTCTTCAGGCGTCATACGCCGTCAATGCGGCAGTGGCGGGACCACTTCTGGGTCTCTTCATCATGGCGCTCTTCCTACCCTTCGTGGATGCAACGGTGAGATCCCATCTGTCTTTTCATTTCTTAAGAGACAGGGACAGAGTTGTAAATGCTATTATTGTACTTATTACCCAATAACACCATTATTACAATAGCTAAATTATCATTTCATTGTTTTCATTGTCTTGCCCCTACTATTGTTACAATTACTGTTATTATTGATATCAATTTAGCTTGGCTATCGTAGTTATGGGTAAAACAAAAGTGTAAGGTAAGGGTGAGTGTGAGATAAGAGGAGGTGTGGTTGTACTGAATATTGAGAATGTTGTGGGAATGGTTCTGCGGGCACAAAGGAATAAATGATAACATAATTCACGTGAAAGTGATCAATTTGAGTGTGAATGCTGTGCAAGCAAGAGAGAGGAGCGAGATATTTATGGTAACATGATATTTGATAGAATTCAGTCGTTTGAAATGGGTGAGAGTTATGGTGTTAGGAGATATCAATACAAAAATAAGCGGTTGTAAAACATGTTTGGCACAATACAAACATCACACAGAAGTTTTTCGAATTTGGTCACAAACAAGAGCAAATAGAGACAGCGAGGTCACAGAATGGCGGACACTTCGAACAGTCAAGTGGTGAGAATCAGACAGAAATAATGTTCAGACAGAGGCGGGAACGACTCACTACCGCGCACTCCCATTAGGGATATGGCGGAGAGCGCGAATGTGCGACTTTAGGCTCAGGTTGTGGCGGTAAAGTGTGCCGGCGCGTGCATTGTTTGAATGTTTGAACCCAGTAGTAAATCAGTGAATAAGGAGTTCAGGTTATATAGACAGGTTAACTACTTGTATTTCGTTGGATGATTCTGTTTCCCTTTAACCTAGGTGCTCAATTATTTCTATTACTGTCTTATCCCATGGCCAGAGTGCAGGCCTGGGCCTCCTCATCGGTCTCAGTGCCTCCCTCAGCGTCACCATCGGATCCATGACCACCCACGTCGTGCCACAGCTCCTCCCAACGAGCGTTGACGGATGCCCCGCCAACCTCACGATTCCGATCAAGGACCCCGGACTGACGTAAGTTCCAGGTGCTTACCGACAAAGTTCATTATCAGGCTCCAGAAAAATAGATTCCGGTGACTGGAGAAGTTTGACTGCGTTGTGGCTTGAGGTGGGTTCCTGGCTGTCAAGTGTTGCTTAGGTGGTGAGTGGGAGATCTCTGTCTGACCTCTGCTATTCTCTGTTAGATCTATCGGGTGTTTTGACTGTTCCACGTTGAGTTCTAATGACAAAGAATGAATCCGGTAGGTGACCATTCGGCCTATAACAAGTACCGATGAAAAAAAACAACAACAACAACACGGGGTCTCACCACTTGCTTCGCTCTCCTATATGGTACTTTTCTTACTCTTTCTCCGGTCTATGAACCTTTGGAAACCCCATTCTCGATTTTATTTTTTATTTACATGTATGTACACTGTGGTCTCTCCCATGTGCATATGCAAATTATGGTGCCATATAGTAACCCCTTTACTTTCGGTAGTTGGTTTTATTGTTCTTTAATGTATTTCTTGAGAAATTGATAGCCTACAATTTCCCATGTCGCTTTTTGTGTCTTGTCTAATTCTACATATGTTTATCCATAGCAAGCAGATGGAAATATACCACAAGTCTGCCTATATTCAACACTTGTTACTCATGCACTCCTGGTTGTTCCTGGCTTTATTTTGCCTCTTTTCTTCGTGTTGGGGGATTGCTATTATAGTAAGTTTTAGCAAGAAAACCCACAGCACGGAAATGGGAAAATACATTTCCAAACTCAGTAAAGTCAGATGTCTTACATTAATACTTAGACTTCTAAAACACTCGGTTCAAACACTGGAGAGATAGTTAGGAATAGATTAATAGTAATTGTTGCCTCGAGTTTCACTGACAGGATATCCGCAGCACCATAGGAGCTGGCAACGATCCTCGAAGTCATGGGTATGTTAGGTCTCGGACAAGTATCCACAAAATTCTTTTAGAACATTTTAATTTCTCTTAAAATCTGATGAATATCTTCTTACCTAATTTTTTTCTATGTCACGCATATTCACAGATTCCTACATTTTCCTTTTATTTGTATTTACATTTTGCCAAAGCTGTCCCTTGAGCGACTCATTTATCTTCGCTCTTTAGCAAATGCCCTCCAGGTTAGAATAATCAGATTTTGTACAAGAGTGGATGGCTCTCAGTGCGTTGCTGCATTTTTTCTGTGACCTCAGGAGGAAGACCCAAGTTATTTCAGAGTGTGGTACTTTTTCCAGCCCGGATGACATAGAGTACCCGTGGAAGATCTTTGCGATCTCCTACACACTGTACCTCCCTGTGGGGTTCTTCTTCTCCGTCGTGTCTGGCATCATCATCAGTCTTTTCACAGGTAATCTTAGACTTCTTGAATTATAGTTTGATATTGCATGTGTGTGTGTGTGTGTGTGTGTGTGTGTGTGTGTGTGTGTGTTGTGTGTGTGTGTGTGTGTGTGTGTGTGTGTGTGTGTGTGTGTGTGTGTGTACTCCAGCGACGGATATACAACTCTATGAAACAATTTTGTCACAAAAAAAAGTCTATGATAAGAAAACTCTGTTTTACTCTCTCATGGGTCCAATGTAGATGTCTGCAATAGGGCATAAGACCACACATATGAAAAATGAAACTCACCATTCCACTCCTACGCGGTGGGAAGTGAGAAACCCCATGTAGAGCAAAGCCCTATCAGTTGCGGCAAGCCGCTGTTTTTTTTTTTTTTTTTTTTTTTTTTTTTAAGTCGATATTGGGGTGTCTCCCCCCTGGCAAAGACTCGTACTGAAGTGGAACAACACTTACTGGGACTTTTATATAACGTTTGATGTGAACAAGATTGATGAAACTTTACTGTAATCCTTGTCCACCCTTGCTCCACTTGTGTGGACAACCCTTGCTTCTAGACTCTAATCCTGAGCCTTCCCCTCAGCTGAATAAAATCGTTTGACGGTAGCCGTTTGTGTAACTGCTCAAACACTTCTGAGCCTCATACTTGTTCCCGGACATAACTTCACCTTGTTTCCGTCTCCGACCACCGCAGGCTGCAACCGGGCCCACCCCCCGGACAAGACCCTGATCCACCAGGTCTCGCATTGGTTGATACCGGCCAGAAGGTCGCCGAAGTACGACAAGGCCCCGACTTCGGAACTGCAAGACGAGAGGGACTGCAGCAAGGCCAATTAGAGGAAAGGTCTGCTCGGGTGCACCTCTGCTGACGTCATGTCGTCGATGGATCCTCCCAAATGAACTTCACACAGACGTAGCCACCGCCCTGCCCCCTTACTTGTCTGGAGCGCAGTGATTGGCTGGAGGACTGGATGGCGTCATGATCGTCATACGTTAATAGGATCTATGATCTTTTCGTCGTAAATGTACTGTGGTGAGATGTTTGCTTTATTTATAATTAAGTTTTGAAAGGACGCATGGTTTTATTAATAAGTATTCTGGCTGTTACGATCTGAGATCGAATCCGGAGTTACGTTCCTTGTGTTTGTGTTTGGAAAGTGTATGTCAGTGCAATCCGTGAGTGTCGAGACTGAGAAGAGTTGGGCGTTGCTCTGCCAACAGTCTATAATGTAACCACCGAAGCTCTTCAAGAGATTCAGGTGTTTGCGTCCATCACGCCAAAACCTCACAACATTTGTATATAAATGCATAAAGCAGTATATGAGTTCTACATTAGCTTTTTATTAACCTTGTTTACTCTTCTGACAAATAGTTCAACATGGATACTGTGCGGCAATGGAGGTACAGTCCGTCTAGTGCAGTGGTTCCCAAACTATCTTACCTGGCGCCCCCTTTTTGCTTCCAGTAGACCCGCACGCCCCCACTCCTTCTTTTGTTCATGTGAAATGGTTCTTGCATTTATTTCTTAGCATTGTTCAGGAAAACAGATTTCTGTTTGTATTAAATTTTAATAATAAAAGCCACTCAAACAAATAATAGTACATTTCAGAGACATTTTTCTAAGTAACTAAAAACGAAACATTTGGTTCAAAGGAAGCGAAAAAGTTTGAACATTAGCAAATTGTGGTTGGTGTCGGCGACGTGTCCAAAATATGTAAGGAGAACTAGCTTAATAGAAAACGGGTTGGAGTGACTGCTATAATTATACTTTGCATGTATGTAATGGCAGATATTTGTTTTTTGAATTTTATTATTCTAATTAAACAAATATTTTTGAGCAGATGACTTCACGCCCCCCTTGTACCCTCCTCACGCCTCCCTTGGGGGGCGCGCCCTATAGTTTGGGAACCACTGGTCTAGTGGGTGGACATAACAGCTCGAACGCATCGTCTGCATCAGGCCCAGATCGTGCCGTGTGAAGTGGGGAAGGAGCCGAAGTGAAATGGGGAAGGAGGAGGAGGAGGAGCAGGTGGAGGAAATGGAGGGGGACGAGAAGGTGAAGGGGGATAAGGAAGTGGAAGAGGGCGAGAGGGAGAAGGAGGCAAAAGAAAGTGATGGTGTGGTCTGATGAGGAGGAGGAGAAAGAAGAGGGAGAGGAAAAAGGGGACGGGAAACTGGAAAGGGAAAGACGGAGGAAATGACAGTACACATGTAAACAAACACCCAAAACAGGCAAATAAAGATATTCAAATCATAGACATTATGATTCATTGTTTAGATGTTAGGCCAACGAAATCTTGGAATTCCAAATTATGAAACAATCGCGTCACCTTTGGAAAATAAATATAGAATTAAGCGGCCTCTTCTTGATCAATAATATTTCGCAAACATCAGTTTTGCATAAAATAACTGACAGTGGAAGGGTAGTATTGGTAGAGTCATGTATCAGACTCAGTTCCTTGTGCCATTAATACTGCTCGTGTGGAGGCATATTTACTTAGGTATGTGGTGTGATTGAGGTGAATGTCCAGCACTCCAAACATTGTTATGTTGCTTTGCTCTACTACTGTGGTAATTGTTATTGGGAATCTTTTAGTGTTTACCTTTTCCTTCGGGAAACTTTCCCTCAAGTGTTGTTTACTTCTTTCGAATCAGGAGCATTTCCTGAAGCTTCGAACCGCGCCTATCATAACTTTAAATAAGATACGATTTAACTCCCTTCCTTTTTATTTGCTTGTTAAATCTATGTATCAAATTTTGGTTTGATAAATCGGGGATCGAACTTTTGAGAATTTACATAAAAGTCAATATTGACCCGTGGCCTTTTGAACTTTTTCGAACTCGTGAGAGTCCCACCGAATACAATCCACACTAACTAACGTCGCGTCAGAGTACCCAGAGATCTGGTTCCAGACGGACCTCATATTTAGAAACGTCTTAGCAAGGGACCTACGTTTTCGAAGTTCAAGACAAAGCTTAATCTTCAAACTTAAAATTCCACAGTTTGAGAACCCAACCTGGTGGAAACAGTGACCGGTAAGTTCTCGAATGTTAATCTTTGTATTTGTTGAACCTTAATTTTCATACTACCATTTTACCCAGGATTGAATCACGGTTGACAATTCCCGTAGCATCTTTAATTTCGCCATACTAATATATCACACCATGCAAGACACACCATTTCGTGAACGCACTGGCAACTTATATAAATTTACAAAGTGAATAACATTCTGTTACTGATCACTCGATGTTGTCTGTCAAATTTGGTGGCGGTGAAAACGCGCATGCGCACAGTTCAAATACTTATTTTCAAAAAATGACAATCTTTTTTTTCACAATTTGGAATTTCAAGATTCAGTTGGCCTAACATCTAATCGATGAATCATAATGCCTATGGTTTGAATATGTTTTATTTGGCTGTTTTTGTGTTTGTTTACATGTGTACTATCATTTCCTCCCTT